>NW_010272530.1:27390-29572 GCF_000690775.1 Eurypyga helias
CTGGAGCACCTCTGCTATGGGGACAGGCTGAGAGAGTTGGGCTTGTTCAGCCTGGAGAAGAGAAGGCTCCGGGGACACCTTACAGCAGCCTTCCAGTATCTGAAGGGGGCTACAAGGAAGCTGGGGGTGGGGGATTTTTTACAAGGGCCTGTAGTGACAGGACAAGGGGTAACAGGTTTAAATTGAAAGCGGGGAGATTCAGATCAGGCATCAGGAAGAAGTTCTTACCAGAGAGGGTGGTGAAGCACTGGAACAGGTTGCCCAGAGAAGCTGTGGATGCCCCATCCCTGGAAGTGTTCAAGGCCAGGCTGGATGAGGCTTTGAGCAACCTGGTCTAGTGGAAGGTGTCCCTGCCAATGGCAGGGGGGTTGGAACTAGATGACCTTTAAGATCCCCTTCCCACCCAAACCATTCTATGATTCAAAATTATCCAGACTAATTGGATAAAAGGTCTGGGAAGAGGAGGCTGACATTCAAAAAGGATATTAGTGAGGCAAGATGCACCAATTCTTAGTGAGAAAGGGCTAGCTAGGCATTGGGTCTTCAAGAAAAGAGCCAAGATAAGGATCACTAATATCAAGATCATGATGCTGCTACAAACTAATAAAATGCCATGCAGAGGTATCTTCATTTATTTTACATGACCCCGTGAGGATGTTCCTTAAATTCTGTATCACCCTGGTAGTGCTACCCTCAGTATACAGTAATCCCTTTTCATGCACATCGAAAGATGGTCATGAAAGAACTGGAAAACACTCAAAAAAAAAAGTATGATGCAAGTCTAGGAAATCTATCTATTAAGAATGAAGTCACTGCATTGTTTTCACCTAAAGGGACTGAGGGAAAGGGAAAATTAACAGGAAAATGCTTTTGCAAAGGCAAAAGGAATCATCTGTTCCAGTAGCCATTGTTAATGGGATCAAACCCAACAGGATTAGACTGCATCAACGAAAACTCACATCAGATAGGAGCAAAATGTTTCCAACAGGGAAACAAGAACAGGCTGCCATCATCAGCAGTCCTGTACACCAGGTTAAGCAGACACCTGTAAAGGATATGCCTTGGGGCTCACCATTTGGCTACATCATCTGGTCCATTGCAGCCCTATTTTTTTAAATTATTTTACCAAACTGAAACAAACAAATTGGAACCAAAGAATCAAAACCAAAAACCAGAGAGTAGATGAAGGAAAAAAAATGTCTAATGAATATTTGAGACCAGCAGTTATTTCTGATGGTAACTGTCACGTTAAACATGATCTTTCTCTGGGTCTTGACATGCACAAAATTCAAAATATTACAGATGCTCAGAACACGAACCCAAAAGGTCAGTATGCAAGGCAATTAGGATACCAGGTGAGATGGCAGAAACTCCAGCCTTTGGTGACACAACCACAGCCGAGGAAAGCAGAGCTGCCCCCATGGGCAGGAGGAACCTTTCCCCAGGAGCCCTGTCTACGCTGCTCCCTGATGCGGCACAGGTTCCCTCTGCACTGTGCCTCCTACCAGTATCCTCACAGGTCTCCGCCATCTCCCTGCCTGCCTTCACCCGGGCCTGCTCCATGCTGCCTCCTGCTGCCGGCACCAGCCACATCCAGCTGGAGCCCATGAGGCAGTCATGGTTTAGGCCCAGCTGGCAAGAAAAGACCCTTTGGTGGGATAGGGAGGAGAAAATCTAAACAAAAGGCTGGTGGTGGTGGCCTGAGGCAAGGACAGGGAGGGATCACTCACCAGTCATGGTCTCACAGACAAAAATTGATTTTTCTTCCCCAAATCGAGTCCCTTAAGTTGTTTCCAATCAAATCAGAGTAGGGCTATGTGGTTTAGGCCCAGCTGGCAAGAAAAGACCCTTTGGTGGGATAGGGAGGAGAAAATCTAAACAAAAGGCTGGTGGTGGTGGCCTGAGGCAAGGACAGGGAGGGATCACTCACCAGTCATGGTCTCACAGACAAAAATTGATTTTTCTTCCCCAAATCGAGTCCCTTAAGTTGTTTCCAATCAAATCAGAGTAGGGCTATGAGGCACAAAGCCCCTTCCCCCACCCCTCCCTTCTTCCTGGGCTCAGCTTTGCTCCCCATTTCCCTACCTCCTCCCAACAAGTGGTCAGGGGGCAGGGAATGGGGGCTGTGGTCAGTCCATCACACGCTGTCCCTGTTGCTACTTCCTCCTCAGAGGAGGGGTAC
>NW_010272530.1:29704-43347 GCF_000690775.1 Eurypyga helias
TTCTGCGCGGACCTGGGGGTCTGCCTCGCTCTCTCTCTCACACCACGCCTCACACTCCGCACTGTTTTGTCCACGCTCTTTCTGCTTCCACTGCTGCTTCTCTTCTTGTTTTCGCCCCCTAAATATGTTAATCTCAGAGGCACTGACTGTCTCGGCCGTGCCCAGAGGCGGGTCTGACTTGGAGTCAGTGGAGCTTTTCTGGAAGCTTCTCACCGGAGCCTCCCCTGCGGCCCTTCCGGCGCTACCAAAACCCGCCACAGAATCCCAGAACAGGCAGTTCCGTGTCCCTGCCACAGGGGCAGCGCTGCCCAGCCATCACAGCCCGGCCCCCTTCAACTCCGGCCCCCTCCCCCCGCCGACACTGACTAATTAAGTTGGATTAAAGGAAGCCTTCACTCGGGAACTAGCACACAGGCTCTGCGGCAAGAGCCTGCCATGGCTCGCCGATTCTCCTGGGAACCCAGAAAACATCTCTTGCTCGAGAAACTTGTTACTATAAAGTTTTATAAAAAAAACCTAACCCAACACATCATTCCTTGAAGTCCTTTCAACTCTTCCATAATTGGGAAAAACAGAAGCACAAGGATGGCAAAAGCACTGGCCCTGGCAAATGTCCGCCCCAGCCATGTGGCTGCCAGGGCTCAGGAGCTGCCCTGTGTTAGACACCCCTGGATGGCTTAAAGTTTGTGCAGCCAGAGGATGTTAAATATGCTGGTCACATACTATTCGTTTACTCGTTGGCCACGTACCATGCATTTACAAACTCAGAATTTGCATATCAAATGGGCATTTACCATCTCTCCTCCAAAGATGATTTTGAAATAAATGGGTTTAGCCAATGGGGAGAAGGTTTCCCCTGTGAGCAGTGCTTGGAGGCTTTGACTCACCCGCCGCAGCTCAGGAGACTCCCATCGGCCCAACAAATACCTGTTTTCATCTACCACAGTATTTGATTTCAACACACAAAGAAGCAATATTTTACACTGTCTAGTTTATGCCAGGTGAAAACAAATTTGTTTTGATGGTGATAACCTGCAGTGTTACATTTTCCCTTATGAATGAGAAAGCTAAAATTACTCAAGGGTGTACTGGGTGCACATGTCCTCTGAACTTATTTCTTGGCTTTCATTCTGAAAGAGGTGAAGCAGAGAAAGCTCAACAGTTGGGAGAAGGTCATTTTGATGCTGTCTTTAATAACAACTCCTACCCTTGCTGCAGCTGTAGCACTTTTTTTGTTGTGGATGGAGGGGTGGCAACCAGTGGTTACAGATTAATCTTTTCTTGTCAAATCTAGACCATATTTTATTTCACAGAACAACACCTCACAACAGTTACCAGAGGCTGAGGGCTTCCCAATTTGAGGAGAGCAGGGCAATTTCACAGGACATTTCAATCTAACTGCACATTTGGACTATTAACGTAGAAGTTAATGAAAACAAGGCCTAAAAAATAAGAGCCAGCGGTGAGTCAGCATTTTAGATATTCTTGGGTTGAATAATTTATTGTTTTCATCAGCCTGTTGCCAAAAGAAAACACACTGCAGTACCCTTTAGAGAACAAATACATTTTTCTCAGAAAATGAACATCTACACAATCCCAGCGAGGGAAAAACTGAAAGGTAACCATTTGGAAAGGACAAGAACAAAGTAAATTAAAATTTCATCAATTGGACAGTGAGTTTCACCTGACAGCTGTATCTGATATGAGCCTATTCCCTGACGTATTTGAAGTTGCCTCTTGAACTAGGCAGAGAAGGTCATATGAAGTGCCAGCAGTAAAAACCACTGGAAATACAGAGCTCTTCTTTGGCTTTTTTATTGTTCACCAACTGACAGTGGCTTCTAATAACCAATTCCATAGCTATTGGTTTGATCATTTGGTCAAACAGATTGCAGACAGTTTTGAAACACGTTGAAAGCCTCGAAGTGTTGGCACATGAGAGCGTGTGTTTTCAGCTGGTCAAACCTTTCTGTCTCTGAGTAGGAGCAATTTAAGAAGCTATCCATCAGTTCCTGCTCTAGCTAAACCTGAGTAACTAGCAGACATTATCCTTAATAGTGCCACGCATCAAGGCGTGTGAAGGAGTACACTTGATCCCTTCCTATCCTGCTGACACTAAGGCTAAATTAATGACAGCCACCGCAAACAGAGAAGACCACTGGCAGTGATGGAATGCACAAGGAGACAGGAAAGCCGTGATCAGAAGTCATCAAGATATGTCTCACACCTCTTACATCCTGCGACTTGCTTATAACACTCTTAACATAATATCACTGCACTGAAATCCATAGCACCCTGTAAAGGGCAATAACTTTCCAGCAATATGACTCTTCTTTCCCTGCTTGCTGCAGGAAACAAGCCTTGATAATATTCTGCCACCTACTCTAGACCAGCTCAGGCCTGACTGCCTCTGCAGCTCTCAGTCCAACAAGGACTCCATTGACTGTGACAGCAATGGCATTCAGAGCGAGACACCAAGATCACCAAATTAATTTCACATGGATTAGTGAACACTGGGAAGGAAATAGTGTTTTCTCACCAATATACTGACATTTGAATTAGTGAAAATGATATACATGGCAACACACAAACAGTTATATCAAACGAGATAAGAGATGTATATGCTTTGGCACCCTGTGTCCATAGCCTGTTTTAGCCATCTTGGATCAAACTGAAAGAAACCCTACCAAGGAATAATAAACCTAGGAGAACTTCCTACTACAATTCCAATGCTAAGAGATTGACTTATGCCCCTAAATACGCACATTTTGATGCATTTCCAAAAACCTAATTTAATTCATGACTGGTTATCAACAGAATTGGTCAACAGTTTTTAATATGTCACAGTAACAGGTTTGAGTACAGACACTACACAACCAGGACTTCCCTCAGCCCGCATACTATTATTACAGATAGAGTGAATAGTTTACTTACCTTAACTTTTTGAAGTGTCTGGATACAGACAGCAACAGGTGGGGTTCTCCACGGCCTATTTGAGAATCACTTGAGGCCTGGGCCTCATGTTACCTTGATCAAGACCCCAGAACAACAAATTAATTGCTGCAAAATGCACTAGGCTTTCCAGAGATGCAAATTGACTTAATTTATTTCACATTAAAGAGGAAAATGTAAATTTATCTGAGATGTCAATCTGGCCGACAGTCCCTTTCCATCTCATGGTATTTTGCACCCCTGCCTGTGAGAAAATGAAGCAGTAACCTAAATGCATGATGCCCTTTCCCTTTTGTTCACTGCATACATCAACACCACAGGTAGATTTCAAGGAATACTGAGAGCATGACTAGTAGGTTTCAATTTCTATTTGCTACACACAAAATGATGATCATTTTTGCAAGACAAAAGGCAGCCCATGCTTATGTGTCTGTGCTCGGAATGGGATGTATTTGAGCCTTTTTCTTGCGGCCCAGGATATGCTTCAAACACACATAACAAGGTAGAAAGAAAAGGAACAAAAGAATGCTTGAAGGAATGATTAAGTGCTTCTGAATTTACACAGTGAAATATGGACAGTTTAAACATCCCAGCTATTTGCTTCTCTTCAGCTGGTGAGCAGTTTTGAACACCCCATGGTGCAGTAAGATTAATTGAGTTGTGCATGCTTTTAGCCTGCTTGGGGTACCAAGGAGAGAGAATTGCCACAGAATCGCTGTTTGCCAAAGCAAAGAGAGTATCTCATTAATGTATGATTTATAGCCATTTGTGAAGCAATTAATTAGTCATTTCGACAGTAAACTTTGCCAATATACATGCTTTTGCCAGGCTACAGGTTTACTTAAAAAAAGTAGAAAAAGAAAAAAGTCCTTTCTCGTACCCAACCCTCTAGAAAGGAGTGAAGGAAAAGAAGGGGGGGGTGGGGGGGACTTTGCACATTCTGGTCTTGTCTGATTTCATCTGGTGTGTCTTTAAGAACAACATCGCTAGAATGGAAGCTCTCTAACATGATTGATGGCTTCTCCTGCTATCTGCAAGTTGAAAATTCAGAAAATGGGTATTTTTTCATAGGCCTCGCTGCTTATTGGTACAAGAGTTATTTCCACTTTGCTGCAGAATTGATTTGCAACACCGGCACATGAGTTTGTATATTTTTCTCACCAGCCCGTCATGAAGTATCACTCAGCGAGCCTTCGGTGGCATGATGGATTGTGGAAACGAGAGCCTCGCGTTTTCATTTGCCATCAAAGACTGGGATAATTGTCATTAACTTCTGCAAGTAGTGAAGCATCTGCATCCTTGCTCTGGATGTCTGCATTCTGTAAAGCATATTACACAGCAGATGTACAAAGCACATACTGCCATGCTAATTTAATTTCATTCCAAGCAGGAAGCAAGACACCTTCCTTCAGAGCAAGCTGTCTTACTCCTCGAGTAAAAGAACATGAGTTGCATGTCAAGTTGTTATGATTCACAAGGTGATGGTAAATTGCTTACCTTTCCCATGTTTCAATTAGTCCTTCTGGAAAACGGGTGCCTATGAACACTGCCACAGTTTTGTTTGAGGTTTTTGTTTATTTTGGTTTTCTTATAATTATTAGTTTTGGTTGGTTTTATGGGGTCTTTTTGGTTTGTGTTTCTTCTTCTTTTTAAATATAGCCTATTATTGAGCATTTATTGATTTTCGCTATCATCACTGGAATCAATACAGTACTTCTCACAGTACTACAAGAAGCATCACTCCATTTTTCTTCTGTACCAACAATTCTTTGTTGGTTTTGTCCAGGCATCACGGGAATGCATTTGAACACAGCATGGATTTACCAAACAGGCCATTACTCCTGCCCTCAGGCTGACACCAAGTTCCTCTGATGCACAGAGAGGCGGAGGATTTCAATTTCATGTGAAGGCCACTTGGTTCAGGATAAGCTACGATCCTTTTCATACATCTCATAAGAGCCTGAATCCCTTGTACAGACTAGGACACAAGTATTATTATTTGTCCCCTTTACAAGATCCTTGCATTTGCATTGCAACCCCCCTCAAAAAATGCAGACAGACAAACATATGCTAATAAAATCATGAGCTGATGGAGCCTGTTGTAAGCACAGCATGCCTCCTACAGAACAAAGTTAGCACGTTGTTCCTTTCTGTTTTTCTCCTCCACTACCTTGGGATGTGCTTAGGTACAAATATAAAGAGAAGGTCTCATATTTCTCACTACTTTCAAGCAGTACCTTTTCCTCTGCAGCAAATCCACCTGATGACTGACCTGGCATAGCTCAGAAGTTCCTACCTTGAAGCACATCTCTAAAAGCGCACAACACACAAGAAATATTTTAAATGGTAAAATGGTATCCCGTTACACTGATCACAGTGAGATATCATGTCTATTATTGGTATCATTTTACAACATTATTTTATTCTGGACTTCCACACTAAAATTCACAACTAGTACTCCCATGCCTAAAGCTTAGAATTAAAACTAGGCAGGGGTCTGTAACATCTGTGTCCTGCAAACCCTTCGGCACTAACGCACATTGCCACTGCAGAGAACTACCTGGTTATTTCTAAAGACCTACTGACAATAGAATCACAGGCGGAAAGTACGAGTGGCCAAAGCACTGCTGCTGGGTCTACCCTCACAAGCAACTATGCTCTGTTCTTGAAACAGCAGCTTCTAAGTCAAGATCCTGAGACATTTAAAGCAGCATGTGCCTCTCCATTGATTGTCAGAGAAGAAAGAGGATTCTTAGGGTACTTTTACTCTGACCCATATTTTAATCTTTTCCATGGGGATAACAGAGCTCCTTAGGGCCCACAAAATCCTTACCCTGATACCTTCAGCCAGCAGTACACAAATTTAAGTGTGCATATTCACCATTTCAGTCAACCCAAGAGGTGAAGGAAAACTTTTTCCTCTGTCACCAGTACTGGCACATCAGGCTTAAAGATCCCTCTGCTCTTGCACAGGGATGTATTAAGTGAAAACATGCAATCTCACACAAAGCAAATAACGCTTCTGGAGAAAAAGCAGGTGAGAGGAGAGGAAACCTGTTTGCCATCTCAGCACTAGCGGCGGGGCCTCAGGAGACTCCACTGTAATGGAAGGAGGAGAAGGCTTCAGTGGTGAACTACCAACCAGGGCGAGAGGGTACAGGAGATGCCAGAGCACACAGACACATTTGAGATGGACTCAGCAGACTGTTAACAGAGGTCGGAACCTGAACTCCTGCAAGCTGCCCGATTACTTCCACAGTAACTTGGTGGTTCTATTTAGGATGTTGCTGTAGCTGGGAATGGAGTCAAGTGCTACCACTATATAAATGGAATAGCACTATAAAAGCATCAGATATCTACACCTTTATATATTAATGATGTGTGAACATTCTGGAGTGGCCCAGAATTTCTAATGAGCATGCTTGCATGCCAAAGCATACAGCAGGGTAGGTACATAAATGCACTGAAAACCAACTAGGACCTGCCTGCTCCTGTCCCGTGTAGCGCAGTCAATCCACAAACATGGGGCCAAAATATTTATTTCATTGTTCACAACCTGTAAATTTCCAATTTTGCTGACTCTCCCTCCATGATGACATGGGGTCTGTCTTCCATGGGCTGCAAATTAACCACAGTGGGTAAGACAGTTTAAGAGCTACATTTAATATGAGAAAGACTGATGAGAAATGCAGATTATCAGATGATGCAAATAAACAGGTACCAAAAAGGAGACTGAGCAGTCTAAACAGCTCTGGATATTGCTTAAGGCTGTAGACAGGAACACAGGACACCAGCTAAATACAATAACGTGGAGATTATTCCACCTATGTCCAGGGAAACAAGCAGACAGATCAATGCTCTGGCTACAAGTGACCTTTTCAGCTACTTAAACATGTATTTCTATTAGCATTTGTGTACCGATTGTTCTTGTAAAAGAAAATATTTGTTATTTAAGTGAAAATAATCACAGAACTTTTGCTTCTCTCTCTTACCCTGTTACCCCTGCAGTACTTAGAGTCCTTTTTCATCTTCATTAAAAGATCATCACCCCAAATAAACTCCATTTGACAGACCCTTGGAGATGAAGCCCCAGGCTCATATTCACAGCTCTGATTAATTTTCTCCCCCACAGGAATCTCCCCCAGTTCACAAATATTGGGGAAGGTTCACTCTTGGGGTACTTTCATCCGTGTTGAGGCAGAGTTCAGCCTGGGCACAGGAAGTGCAAGAAGAGCTGCCTTCACAGCAAAGCAGCTATTGCCCAGCTGGGGCACAGGGAACATAACTAAGCTGAATTAGACTTAGTAGCAATGTTCAGCTCAAAAAAGGTATGACAACAGCAGAGCAAGGGGAAGAAAAAAAAAAAAATCAGGGATTGATTCACAGTCCACTGTAATAAAATTATATTTTCTTCATCAGGACCAAGTTCTGTGCACTCTGCCACAGAAATTGAGGCATCCATCATCACCATCTTTTTGGCTGTAGCCTCTATACTGTTCAAATGCATTAACTGACACCCTAGTCTTACAAGAACACTTGTTCAGAAATTATCACACCAAAAAAAAGAATCAATTTACCAAACAAATTTCTATGAGCGGAGTCTTCTAGAAAAAAATCCCTCCTATCTACATAGTGAGGACACTTAAAGCAACTGCAAGTCCGAGTACCTAGGAGCCCTGCTAACCGTATTTTAACTGTGTCCTCAGCCCATCCTAAATCTCTGACCATGCCCAATAAGCTTCCCAGTAGAACCCAAAGAAAACCCCCCTAGACAGGAATAAAAACCTGGCAGCCTTAGATTGCATGCATCATCACAGCATCAGCAGCTGCTTCCTTGTTCAGATGCAAAACAGTAAATCTAGGAGGGCTGCTGCACACATATCATGTGGTTGGGAGGAAGCTGGAAAGAACAGAAGACTTGGCATGAAAAATGACATGCTGACCAGCAGAAAGTTACTGTCCACCTAAGAAAGATTCAGCAGTGTAATGCCTGCTTTCCACTCTCGGGAATCTAATCGTGCTTGAGCAGCTCAGCCCATGTTTGCCATTCTGTCTGTACTCAAACCTGTCAACAATCAAAACACAGCCCCAACCACGCAGCACATTCATTCTCAGATTTTTCAGAAGTATTTTGACAGTGGCAAGAACAAGAGAAGAGAAGGGGCTGACAGACTATCTAAAAGGTTTCCTGCAGGTGCTTTTAACCTGCAAAAGTTTAAATGGCAACGCTCTCATTTAGGGAAAGTTGCGTCCCCTTTGCACCCAAACATCTGGCACAAGACCATGCACCACCTGAAATGCTCAACTGAACAGGCTTTGAGCAGGGAGAATTTTAATTTCTTATCCTCTCTCACTGTTGCTATTTAATAAAGGTAGATATAAAACACGGCAATCGGTGGTGGAGCAGGAACACACACAGGCAGAGGCACAGTTGTGGTATATCTTGCGTGATGGATTCGTGAGATTGTGTGAATTGCAAGGCTGATAAATAATTCCATATCTATTGAAATATCAAGTCAAAAGTGTTCTCTATTTTAGGAGCTGATTTTAAAAGAGCAATTCTATTATCTTTCCTGTCGGATGAAGTGTGTCTCCAACAGGCACCTTACTAGCATTCTCACTGCTTCAGAAGCAGCCCCATTCCTATTCTGTGCAAACCAGCCCTGGCATGTACCTCACTACATGGAGACAAGCTTATAAATGGGGTGTGACTATTGCCTGTGACAGGCACAAGGACACTCTGTACCTCTGATAATATCTTGTGTATGCATTATATTTCTTTCCAGATAACGTTATTTCTGCAAATGAGAAATGCAGACAGCAGTATGCTTGGGAACTTTGAGCAGAGGGTGATGAAGACAAAAAAGACCAAGGTGAAGAAAAGCTGGATGATTGTTCGTGGTGTACATTCGTACTTCCAAAGGGCCCTGATGCTCACCTCTGTCAGGATGAAGGCATTCTTACGTTAACAACGGAACACAAAATATCAGGATGCCCTAATACCACTATATGGTACAGTGTCTGACACATTCTTAAACACACATTCACATTCTTTGGGAAAATTCATTCATAAACTCAGAATGGTTTGTGTTGGAAGGGACTTTAAAGATCACCTAGTTCCACCCCCCCTGCCATGGGCAGGGACATCTTCCACTAGACCAGGTTGCTCAAAGCCTCATCCAGCCTGGCCTTGAACACTTCCAGGGATGGGGCATCCACAGCCTCTCTGGGCAACCTGTTCCAGTGCTTCGCCACCCTCACCAGGAAGAATTTCTTCCTGACGTCCAATCTAAATCTGCCTGCTTTCACTTTAAATTCATCATAAACCACTGCACAAGATAGAAATATTATACATTGTCTGGTTAACAGTGACTTAAATACATACTTTAGTGCTTTGCTGGGCAGAAACAGGTATGCAGGTGTAATTCAGCAAGGTATTATGGGCAGGTATTTGACTTGGGTATACACCGGGGTATCTCAGAGTTAATGCAGAGCATCTGCTTTCATGGCTTAGCCTGAGACTTGTGATGGTCCTGCCTGTGAAGCCACTACTAACACAGTAATGGCAAACCCTTGCATCCTTTACAAAAAAAAAAAAAAAAAGTCCCTGGAGTTGCAGAGAAAACTTGGTAGCTTGACAAACCTCCTTCTCTAAAGCAAGGACTTCCTTTGGTTCAGAGTGGAGGCTGAGTAACATCCAACAGCCTTTGATAGCTGCAACACAGAGCTCTGCTACTACTCCCACCAGCTCAGTATCCTTCCTACCACCCCCCCCACCCCCTCCTACGGCACCATCCCTCTCTAGGGGAATCATCCATTTCCATATCCTCTCTGTGAAACATGGGTAACAACTTCACAGCTTCATGGAAGTTCTGATAGGAAAAATATCTTACATTTTATCATGGTTAAAGACACTTAAGTGCTTAATTTTTAACAGATCATTGACAACTTGGAGATCTGCACCACACCCAGTGATGGGTGAACAGTCATTGTGGAAAGGCTTTTTCAAAGCCTAAGGCTTGAGAGCGCGCTACAATTTCCTAAAATTTACGTTCACGCCTGTGCACAGGGTACCTGTTCACAATGCAGACCACGTACTCTTCAGGTGGACACAGCCACAAAGGGAATGCTACCGTTGGTGTCATCTGTCCCCTCCCTGCCCACGCCTAGTAGAACAAGCTAATATAAGCCGACCTGTGAAGTGTTGTTTTGGTTGATAAAGCCTCATGCACGCTGAACAACTCTGTCAGTTTAGTTCTGCCTGTTCCTCAGTCCCTCCAAGGCACATACGGTGCTAAACTTGGGATGTAAACTTACAGACTACATTTTTCATCCAGATTTCTAAAAAGTTAGCATAGTACAGTTCTGCTAAGATAAAGCCTTAACTCTATTGTTCTTTTATACATTCTTACACATATTTGGTGCGGGTTATTCCAGTGACATACGTCTTTCCAGATGTTAATGTTTTATCGTACCATTTTGCAGTTTTTATCAGGTCCATTTACACAAAATGTACTATAAATCCTCCATCACTTCATATAGTATATCATGTAAGACACCCTGATAAACATACAGATACAGATATATGAAGGCTAGTAAATGTAATAGGAGATTTAGCATGCTACTTGTACAGATAGGCTATTATTCTTAATCTTGTGATTAATATGGACTGGCACTACTGTACAGATTTATTTTTGACCATATGCTCTTTAATTGTCATTTCTTCCCCCAGTTTACCCCCTTGCACATCTGCAGCATGTGTGGGCTGGCGCTCTCTCTCTTTGCCTCAGCAAGATGGGAGAACAATTTCTCAGCTGGACACAAGGATGAAGAGAGAATTCCAGCAACCACGTCTCCCAAAGAGCAGTTAAAGTAAAATAAAGGGTTTATTTAAAAACTGAACAAGCAGAGGGTGGGAGGGAGGAAACTCACTGTCACTGAAGTTCTTCATCTGCCCGAGCTCAAATTAGCTGGAATACTGTTAAATTGTGAGCTGCTAATGTGCTGCCTCAAAAAAACAGCTGTTGCTAGAGCAAATGGACCCGGGGAAGACTTTCAAGACTAAGAGTGGATGAGCTTGCAGAGAATGTGAAAACACTACCAAAGCTCTCACAGTGACAGGTCTTACTGATTTAAGAGCCTTTTGACTGTAAAACTTGGCTAAGACATAATTCAGCAGAGACTTTGATTCATTTTGAAAAGATTTACACTACAGTTGAAAATGAAGCCCAAGTTAATTAAGTGCCTTCCTACATTACCACAGAACAGTTCCTCTAAGCTATTGTTCCCTCTTGTGAAATTTAAATTTTAAGTTCAATAATTTTGTTCCTCTGTCCTGAATTAAATATAAGAAAACAAAACATGTATTGGTGAAGCAATTTTCAAGCCAGTTCCAGATTCTTGCAATAAGTACATGTTTTTAAATTTTTTTTTTCCATCTAAAGTAAAATATTTTGGAAAGGGGAAAGACATGTTTTTTTCTATTTCTGTTTACTTTTAGCATTTGTAAAGCCTTCCTTAAATGAGACTTCTCAGTGACAATGAATGCCGTAATTTTCTATGCAAATCAGATTAATAAATTAAAGAAATTTGCCTGCATATAAATGAGAAACCGGTCAATTTATATGCCTAATAATTACTTTAAGGCTTCTTTGTGTGAACTTTGCTAGGAATATTTTTCATATAGACAGATTTACAAAAAAGCGCCAGTTTAAAAAAAAAAAAGCTTTTTATATCTGCCATTAAATTATTTACAAACTTGCTTTACAAAGGATCTTTTTATATGGTCCCTAATCTGAAGGGGAGGGAAGTGAAGCCCAAGTCCCAGCTGTGCATGTGTCTGTACTGCAGTACGCCACAGACACAGATCCCTCAGCTTCTGCAGAGGCCATCTAACAGGAGTCTGAACCACCAAAAACTCAATAAAGAGCCAATTTATGCAGAGCCCATCCTCTCATTTTGATACCTTTCCATTCAAAAGTTGCAAAAGCAAATTTGGCAGTCTTTTTCTCTGGAAGGGCAAAGACATCTCTTTGTTTCTTCAGAGATGAAGCGAAACTTCTCCTTCTCACTCTGATCTAAACCAGAGTCAAGCCCACAGCAGAGCTCAAGTTCCAGCCTGACAGTCCAGGTTCCCACCTGACTGCCAGTGTTGTTGCATCGTTAACTTCAGGCAAGCAGAGTCAATTGACGTGACCTGACAATCTGGTCAGATTTCCTGCAAATTTGAGAAAACCACCAATGCCTGCCACAAATTCTGTCTACAAACAAACAGTGTCTGGGGTATCCAGCATGAGACAACTCTATTCTATACAGCTTTAAAATGATAAAGGTTAAGGCAACAACTTTGTTACCTGAGTAAGAGATACTGTACACTTAACAGGACCATTATTGGTTTTAGCACCTGTAACGAGATACATCTTTGCTGATTTCTGAAATACAATATTGTCATACCTTATAAGAATTTGCCATCAAAATGTTAATTTCTCCTTTTTCTGCTTCTATCAAGTTTAGAGCAAATACAGAAGACCTGAAAACTTACAAATCAAACAATGAAAAAAAAAAAATCAAACAAAATAAGGAGGAGGAGTAACAGCAATGAACAAATCCCTGCAATCTCTGACTCCTTACAAATTTCCCATTCAAGGGAACAGGAATTTTTCCTGCCTGAGAGCTCATCCCCATCATCTGACTTAGACAAGGAGTCAGGTTAGCTAAAAACACCCTTTGATACCCACACAGACCTCCATGGTGACCTTGTCCAAGAAATTCATAGGCGTCCTTAAAAGCCAACACGGATGCTGCTACAACCATAGCCCTGCCTGCCCCTGTAGGCTGTAAGTAGGAATCCATCTTGCTTCATGTATGCTTAACAACTGGCACAGTAAATCCACAACCCCACCGAGGAACTGTTTGCTCCTCTAATACAAATACCGAGCCATTCCTTCATCAGCAAGAGCCTACAGAGAAGCTTGTCAGGAGGGAAGAGAAATATTTTAAGAGTTGCATTCAGACTCCATACTGTGATACACCCCATGTGATACCAAGCATTCTGTGGAAAGGGGGGGAATTCACTGGCAAAGGCTGTTCCTTTACTTGCTTCTCCTTTTAACCATGTATGGCTCCTAGCAGAGGTGTTACCACCATGGCTGCCGACTCCTCTCAACCATCCAGACCTGGCAGCACAAGGCAATGCAGGACTCCTCATTTCCCACTCAGCAGCTTCTGATCTGCCCCTTTCAAAGGCTGACAGCATCAAGTTCAGAGAAAAAACAAAGCTCAGTGCCTGAGAAGATTATGGAACAGATCATCTGAGTGCAATCACATGGCACGTACAGGACAAGCAGGTGCTCAGGCCCAGCCAGCATGAGTTTGTGAAAGTCAGGTCCTGCTTGACTAACCTGATCTCTTTCTGTGACAAGGTGACCCAGTCAGCAGATGAGAGAAAGGCTGTGAATGTTGTCTACCTGGACTTCTGTAAAGCCTTTGACACAGTTCCCACAGGATTCTCCTGGAGTAACTGGCTGCTCATGGCCTGGACAGGTGCACGCTTCGCTGGATAAAAAACTAGCTGGCTGGGCCCAAAGAGTTGTGGTGAATGGAGTTAAACCCTGCTGGCAGCCAGTCACCAGTGGTGTTCCCCAGGGATCAGTCCTGGGGACAGTTTTGTTCAGCATCTTCATCAATGACCT
>NW_010272531.1:0-238 GCF_000690775.1 Eurypyga helias
CCAACCCGAACCATTCTATCATTCTACGAAATTAAAGGAAAACGAGGCAGTGGTGGTTGCATCACCTAGCCCAGGTTTGCTTGGAGGACATGTGGATAATAATTAGTTTGACTACCTTGGTAGTGTGCTATTACATGACAAATGACTATGTTCAGACCATAGAAATAGCGGGTCTGCATGGCTTCGTGCTCCCTTGGATGAAGCAGCAGAGCCCAGACACAACCCAGGGCATGGGCAG
>NW_010272531.1:250-5828 GCF_000690775.1 Eurypyga helias
GATGCAGCCCACCTCTGACCCTCCCGCAAAGCAGCTCCCGTCCGCTTGCCAGTACTTCTCTTGCGCTGTGCAATGTGGATTTTCATGCCAAGAATGGAATCAGAGCTGACTTGACCACTTAACTGAATTACATACTTACTGTATAACAAGGTGTCCTCGGGGGGCACTGTTCAAACCTCGGCAATGCCCTGCACGGGAGGAGCGTGCAAACTCATCCTGTCCCATTAACAGGGATTTAATTTCTCCTGTTTCTCCATCCCAACCGTGAAATTCAATATTGTCACCATGACCAACCCACAGAATCGGTCAGCCCTGCACAGGAATTGCAGCACCGCTCCTTGCTTTGTAATTAAACAGCCGCGCGCACTCGCCGGGTGCAGCCGTCGCCGCCCGCGGAGCAGATGTTGCCGCTGAAGATGTCAATGTCAGGCGGCGTTGCGCAGAGCCAGCACGGGCTCCTGGGTGTGCGGAGGTATGTTGCAGGCAGGAAAGTCGAGTGCAATGTTGAATTTCAGGAAATAATTAGAAGAGGCATTTGCCTTGGGGGAATTTACCTGGAAACACCCTGCTATGAGGCCAAGAGCTTTGCAAACCAGCCATGGTCATGACAAGGTGGTCAGTGGCTTCTGCTGTGAGTTTAAGGTGGGTCTTTAAGGAGCACCGTGGATTTTCTCTAGAGACACACATGTCCCTTTGGTGGCCAGGGCTTCCTTGGCCAGGCCCATGGCTGGGACACCCATCTGCCACTCCTTTGCCACTCACCCCCTTGCTGCAGCCAGCTGGGTGAGCTGAAGGTTTCTGCAGGAGGCTTGTCCCAGCCCAAACACTGTCCCTGGGTGGGGGTCACAGACCCAAGCCGTGGGTTTGGGAGGGAGACCAGGCTACAACCCACTGGCAGAGCAGACGTGAAGTCGGTTGACACCATCCCAAGCAGGGGCGAAAGCCAGCCCGAGGCCTCCACCTTGGCACTCGAAAAGGAAACAGACACCAGGTTTGCTCTCTGCGTGATAATCCCGCAGGCAAACTCCAGCATATTGGATTTCCTTCCCAGAAATGGGGATTCTGCCATTAGCCCACATGCTTGCAGATGTCACCCGTCCAAGAGGCTCCTCGCGCCCTCCAGGTGCTTGGGCACGGCCCCTGTCCGCAGCAGGACCCAGCAGTAATAAAGCTGTCTGCAACTTCTCCTGCTGGAGATTTCCACATCAGAAATCCAGACCACATCCAGCCCTTTCCAACCAGGGGAATATCAACTGCATTAACACTGTAAGCACGATCCCAAGTCCTAGTGCTAGCAAAGGAGGAGAGTACGATAGGATGTAGCACAACGGGACTTTGTTTGGATGTTAATTGATTAAGAAAAGAGTGCAAGAGATGGAATTAGCCCAGAAAAAGGTGCATTATAAACACATAAAGCACAGAAACTGCTTGAGTTACTCCCGCAGAGCATCCTGCGCTGCTCCGGATCCTTGCTCCATCGCTCCACAGCAAGGGCTTGTTAGCACAGGGAAGATGCTGCGCGGGCTTGTCACCGGCTTCACCCCTTGCTAAACGCTGTCGGAAAAGGCTGGAAATGCTTCGCTGTGGAGGGACCATGAATCCACCCTCCTCCATCCAGACCATCACAGACCAAACCCTGCGAGGCCATGCAAAACGAAGGCTGTTAAAGCTGCTGGAGCCCCCAAACACAAACCCCACCAGGAAACCCTCGCTGCTTCCCTCTGCGTTCAGGCCCAGTGAGCCAGTGTCTATCCAAACTGGCCGTGTCGCGATTCCAGGCTCAGAGCCAGCAACAACAACAGATTTCCATATAATTTATCCACTAACGACATCACACACGACCCGATGTGGGTCACGTGCCGCTGCAGGTGCAGGGATGCTGATGCTGCCGGGCATGGGGCACCGTTTGGCGAACTGCAGGGATGTGAGGTGGGAGGTGGAGATGCTGGGGAGATGCTCCAAACCCCGAGCTACAGGACAGCACATCCAGGTTTCCCTGAGCCCCTTGCACTGCCCTATCCTGCACCTACTCAATATAGAGCCATTCCTTCCCCAAATGCCTCTAGCAGCTGATATGTTTCTCCTGGCAGAACCATTCACCTGGCACAGTTATTGCAATTCTCCCTCCTTTTTTTGGCTACATTTCTCTATGGACCATTTTTCACAGAAAAGAAAAGGGATTTTTCCCCCCACTGCAGCTCCTGATCCCGTTTCCACATTAGCCATCTCCGTATCCGCTGCCGTGCTAAGCCTGCTCTGCTGCCCAGCGCCTCCATCCCAGCTCCCAGGGCTGGATCCAGCACAGGGAGCTTTTCCAAATTACCCAAGAGCTTTCCAATATTGCAGAGGAGGGAAGGAGCATTGATTTTAAGAGGCTTCTTGTTATGTGCCTTTCCAAGCGCAAGCTGAGATTCCCTCTTCCTAGCCATCGCACCTGCAGAGAAGTCCTGGAAAACTAATCCCAGCAGCTTGTATGGCGGCCAATAAAAGCCCAATAAAACCCCAACGTTATATTCCTTAAATACTCAGGATTCTCAAGCCAAACTCACTTTTTCTCTTTACTATCTACCACAGAATCGTGTACGACCTCACTCAACTTCAGATGACTTATTATTCTTTTTTAGATTTTTTGAGGGAAATAGTCTTAAAATAGTTCTGCTCTTCCCTATTTTGCTTTTATCAGCACTTCCCCCTCCCTGTCCACATGCAGCAAATATTGTCTAATTAAGGTCTTTCCTCTCCAATTAGGGTTTATATAAACCCGGAGCATTTCCTGCTGCCGGAGGCTGCACCGGTGGCGTGGGGGAGGGGTAAGATTTTGAAGTTATTTTGGCTGTTAGTAATTTATAGGGATGCTTTTGCAAACCAGAGAGTGATAAAATAAAAAGCACCTAGACAGGGAGAGCTTTTTCCTCTTCTTTTTTCAAAATCCTCCACCCAAACAGAGACTCAGCCCAATTCCCTGTGCCCCCTGTGCATCTCAGCATCCCGGACAGGGGGAGGTGCGGTGGGCTGAGGCTCTCCCCGGCTGCCGCTCAGCCTCTGAGCCTGAAAACTTCTGACAGCCTCTCTTCATAATCCGCAAAGGCGAGCTGACAAGTGCAAGTTACACTCGGTATGTTGGGGATTTGAGATGATACTCAGAGCCACGGCGCTGCCAGGGTTTGACGCGCGAAAGCTTTCCCCCTGCTCAGGATCGTGTCCTGGTTCCAGCTAACAAACTCTCCTGCCTGGACTTACTGCCAGTTCATTTTTGGGGAGGAAAAGCTGCAGTATTGTGTTTTGCCCTGCACACCCCAATCCTGGGGCTCGCAGCGAGCTCACTGCACAGCCACCAGCAAGGGAGGAAGAGCATGGCCCCAACCAACCCAAATCAAAGCACGAAGAAAGGAGACCCAGCGTATCGTCTGGAGACCCAGCCTCTACTTTCTGCAGTGCTCCTGCTAACTCCACACGGGCTAAGGAGAATTGTGCACACAAGGAAACTCGCTGCTTCCCACCCAAAAGAGTCTGAGGGGCTCAAATCCAACCCGCCCCCACCTTGCAAACGTTTCCAGCTGCGTTTCAGCTGCTCTCTTGGCTCTAGCTTACAGCTAGCTGTGAAGGAATTACTGTGCAATGCTGAAAACGCCCCCCACGCCCCATTTCCCAGCCCATCACTGTACCCTGGTCCATCCCAGCTCCGGACTACCGAGGCAGGACGGTGAGGGGGTCCCGGGAAGTGCTGCCCTGTGATCAACTCCCCTCGCCATGTGCACACGGTCAGTGCACGCTGCGCAATCCAAATGAAAAGAACGGCTTTTCCTTTCCTCGTTAATGAACATTTTGAAACCGGAGGGTCCCGGGGAGAGGTATGTGGGAAGAGGGACGCGCAGCCCTTACCCTGCAGAGCCTCCTTGGCACGTGCCAGCTCCTGCTCCTTCTGGGCCAGCTGCACCTTCAGCTCGGTGGCCGAGAGCACCTCCGGCGACTTGCTGCCATGCGTCTCCTCCAGATCTTTCGTCAGCATTTCCTTCATTTGCCGGAGCAGGTGGACCTCCTCCTGCAGCTGGGCCACCTCCTCCCGCAGCAGCGCTGGAGGAAGAGGAGACACAATGCGAGGAAGTGACTGACGGCTCCCGGCACATCCCGATGAGAACCCAAACCCCAGGCAAACTCATCTGGGGTGACCTTCCAGGTTTGTAAAACCGTTTTGCACAGCCCAAAACCGCAATGGTGCTTGCAATGCCCCAGGAATGGAGGGGGAGGAGGAAAGGACGTGATGGGGAGGAGGGATTACCACTGGGTATTGGTTTCTAGTTTTTGCATTATTAAATTAAAAATAAGTGTTACTACCGAATAATAATAGACCAAGAACCACCCACCCCATCCAAACCACTCACTGACGGGGTGCTCATAGGGCCAGTGGCCAACAAAGGCTGCCGAGGTCCACCACCCCCCCCAAATCAGCTCTGCCTCTGGCCATCCCCATGTTCAGGGCACACTCCACAAAATCCAACAAAACCACTCTGAGACTGGAGAAGAGAAGACGGCGCTTTTACCCGCAGAGTCCAAAATCCTGAATTGTTCAGATTTACGCCCAGTGACTGCAATACCCCGCAAAGCAGCTGCGTCGCAGGAGCATCCCGGCAATCCCTCTGCAGCAGGCACCAGAGGAAAGAGGAACGCCCCAGCGACCTCCCTTCGTACGGCTGCACCCGCTGCTTCGCTTAAAGTGCTTTTCTGCTATTTCCACGTTGCACCCATCGCCCTTGCCTCCCCTCCCCATCCATTTCCAGCAGAACGCTTCGGCCGTGCGTGCGCCGCTGCAACCCTCCGCACGTGCCGGGCATCGTGATCCCACACCACCAGGCAAACAGTTTGATTTTGCTTCCCCCCACTTTGAGAACACCCCTTACTCATCCCAAGGGGCTGATTCTCAGGCTGATTTCTCAAGTTTGCACCAGGCCCTTGGACACGGGGAAAGCACCCCCATAAACCCCTCCGCACGCACGACAGTTTACCAGAAAAATAAAATACAAATAAAAGCCCCCTCTTCATGCAACTGCGGTTGGGTCCTTCCCCCCTCACCTCTGAGGATCAGCCAGCCCAGGGGACATCACCTGGGCATGAGACACAGGGGTTTTCCCCCTTTATTTTTGCTAAGGCCCCCCTCGCAGCTCTCGGGGTCCCCGGCACACATGTGCGAGGAGGGGAGGTGATGCTGGCAGTGGGAAGGGGAGAAGCAGCTCCCCCCGGCAGCTGCGCCAGGAAGGCATAAAATTGGGTTTGCATACTTGAAATGCTTCCTGTATGAAACCGGCAAGGCCCCGTTCTGTAAATTATTTAGCAATAAAGTCACTAACGAGGAACAGTCGAGCTCAGGGCTGAGGATTTCGGTGCAGCCCAAAGCGATTTTCTGGAAATCCGTGCAAAAAGCAAGAACCGAGAGGCAGCCAAGGCCAAAGGCATCTTCCCCGGGGGCTGCAGAAAGGCAGTGTTTCCCCTCCAGCCTTTGGGAAACTGGGGGGGCGGGAGGAACACGAAGGATACATATGTGGTGTAATATTTACTGGGCAAGACCCAGCCAGCGTCTTCC
>NW_010272531.1:5866-9573 GCF_000690775.1 Eurypyga helias
GCCTGCCACTAATCGCTCATTCCACCCTCTCCCCCCCAGCTGGTAATCCTTTTTCACCTTTCATTCCAAGCTGCTTCGCCCAGGAGGTACAGCGGGCTCTTCCCTGGCAAACGATTAACCAGCAGAGAAGGATCCAAGCAGGGCAGTTTGCACAATCCCCACCGGATTTCTGCAAATTGCAGCATTTTGGTGGGAACCCAAGAAAATCCCTACCCGGGGGGGAATTCTGCAGCAGAGAGCCCCGGAGGAGTCCTTGGGCATGGCCCGAAAGCAGATTTGCAGCTGTTTGACAAAGCTCCTTTGTAGAAAGTGCTGCACGACCCAACTTCCCCAAAACCTCAGGGTCCTGGTTAGTGAACAGCAAAAAAACTCAGAAGCATTCCTCCTCCGAAGCGTGCAGCAAGGCAACTTAATGCCCAGTTTACGACTCTGCTCCCAACACAGGCAGAAACTACTGAAAGATTAAAATCCAAGAACCTGAGGAGCTATAGGTGTGATGTAGAAAGGAGGATGCAGCACCATGCTCCCCACGGCGCCGGATGCGCGGCTGCAAGCCAAAACCTATGGAGAAACCTGAATTACTGAACTCAGGATCCACCAAATACCCCAGATTCTTACTTTTTATAGATATAATTTAAGATATATACATATACACACACACAAAAAATGGGCCGTGCTCTGCAATACATATTCATTTTGAGTATTTTGCTCACCATCGCTCTCCCGCACGTTTCCATCCCGCCGCAACCGGCAGCTCCGGCGCAAGAGGGTCCTACGGAGAAAGCCCGTTCTATTTGCATAAATTGCATTAAGAGAACGACTCGGCTCGAAATGGAAATTTGAACTTCATTTTAAAACAGAGGGGGGAGGGAAAAAATCCCTGCTGCTACGCCAAGTTTAAGCACCTCAGTGAACGATCCAACAAGTGCTATTTGCAGGCAGGTCGTAGTGATTGTTACAGAAAAGTTGTGATAACCAGGGAAAAAAGGCCAATTATTCAGGAACCTCACTGCAGCCTCTATTTCTCCCACATACAGATGGCTCGGCAGGGTTTTCCATACGTTTTCCTGCGAGCTGGCTGGGTCTGTGCCTCTGAAGCAGCGAAGGAGTTGTATGTGGCTTGAAGTGAGCATCAGCTCTCTCAAACGGGGACCTGGGCTCAGCGCCCCGCACACGGGGATCCACGCGCATCCAAAACACGACGCAAAAATGTGATCTGGAGAATAGAATAAATTTAAACAAAGTTTTTTTTGTAGTTCAACCTCGCAAGCATTGCTGTATTGGGGTGCAAAGTCAAATTTGCTATTAGGAATCACTTCCCAAATGCAATAACCCCGATGCAGAAAGCTTCCACATCACATTTTTCCCAGCATTTTTGCCCCTTTTTATTTTTAGCTCTTCTTTGTAACCTTTTTTTGTCTCTGCACTGTACTTCCTGATCCCCAGGAGGAAGGAGGCATCGCCCCAATTGGACAAGCCCCGTCGCACATCGGCTTATCTAGCCCCTACCAAACCTGTCACAAATGGACAGCGATGAAGTGAATGCAGTTTAAACATTTCCCAGACTAATTGACTAAAAGTAGCCCTCACGCTAAAATAATTGGCTGTTAATTATATTTCAGTCGATAGCATTAAACTTCCATGATGCTGTCAGGTTCTGCATCCTTTATGCTTTAAGCCCTGATTAGTGTTAACACACAATGAAAATAATATTTTTTGTGTTTGGGGCTGAAGTTACCACTCCTGCTCCTGCAAATCCCATCTCTGACTCCTCTTGGGAGCAGATCCATGCAACAACAAAGCTTCTTACTAGCCTTGGAGCAGGCATCCATTTAAAAACATCCATTTAAAAGCCTTTCTTCCCCGTGTAACTCAGTTGACGTGACTGCTGTACACGCATTTCTGTCTTTAGAGGGTGCGTAATTAAAAACGCAGTAAAAACGACAAGGTTTAGGTTGGTAGCATTAGTATCTAAGGTAAAAGTTGCATTTTGTGCTGCTTTCACAAGTTTACCGGCAAAATGGTTTTTGGTTTGCTGGGCACAAGTCAAGGGGTTTTTTTTATCCAGGATATGGGCAAGAAAGCAGCCAGCAGACTTGAGCGTGCCCTGGGCTGCGGCAGCGGCACATCCAAAGGTGGCCAAGAGAGAACAGCCCCGCTCGTGGACCCAGCGCTGAAAATCAGCAGTGGATCACCCCAATGGGTGATTTCCCAGGGCCTGCCCAGAGATGTAAATGGGGGGTATGTGTGCGTGTGGTGGAAAAAGGGCATACTGGGAAAATGCAATCTGTGCTAACGGCATCACCCAACAGACCCTCACCCGTGTGTGTGTGGTGGAAAAAAGGCAAACTGGGAAAATGCAATCTGTGCTAATGGCATCACCCAACAGACCCTCACCCGTCGAGAGGATGGCACAACCCTGCATCCCTCCTCCATCCTGCAGAGATCTGGCCCAGAACACGCATGTACATATATAGGCACACGCACCTAAATATCCATGTACATACACCTCTGTCCCGGGACAGGAGACAGAAATCATAGGGTAAAGTACATTTGTAGAAGAAAATCAGGATTCAAGCCCTAGGGATGAGTTGAGCTTGTATTTTAAAGAGCATCTCATCACCTCTGCTCATTAAGTAGCTTCCCAGCTTGGGACCCACGTTTCCTGCAGAAAGGTTCAACAAAACACCCCTCCCAAATAGCCCGTGTGACCTACGGTTTTCCCCTCGCAGCACATCTTCTCAAGGAGTAATTTGGAGGAAAAGCACAAACTACCAGG
Organism: Eurypyga helias; assembly: GCF_000690775.1. Classification (NCBI taxonomy): domain Eukaryota; kingdom Metazoa; phylum Chordata; class Aves; order Eurypygiformes; family Eurypygidae; genus Eurypyga; species Eurypyga helias. The sequence continues at coordinate 8,646 of NW_010272531.1, forward strand.
CACAGGGCTGAGTCCCACGCAGCCCAGCTACATCCCCGGGCATGGTATCTGCCACAGCATCCCGGTGCTCCAGGGCTCTGGAGGAGCTGTTGGCCATCTCTGCTCACTCCTGGCTTGGCACTGGGATGCTCAGCCACGCACTGCAGAGTCTCTCAGGCTAATAAACTGAATTTTGGCTCCATGCATCCATCTTTTAAAGAAGAAAACTTTACAATTCATCCCTTGCTACCACCGTGATGCTGCAAGTGAGCGACCTGTCACTCCTGGACACGGGTACGGACACTCTTTTGCAAGTTCGGGTTAAAGTTTTCATCCATGAGGGCAAATCCTTGCAAAATATCATTTTTGAGCATTTATTGAGTTACCACCAGCTCAGCCTCAGCGCTTCCATAGGGCTGCAGCCCCAGGACGCCCAGCTGTGCACCCTGACTGTACTTGCACGTGTCTCTCAGCCATCGGGCAGGACGCGCCAGCAAAGTTACCCCCTGCGCCCTGGCACCTCCCACATCCCAAAAAATGGATTATTCCCAGCAAGCTGAAGCCCCCTTGCTCACCTGCCCCATCCGCACGCCGGCTGGCGTCTCACCGCAGATACAAGGAAATAAAACCTGATACATGGCTCTCGCGCACGCAGGTGGGAGGGGGTGCAGCGGGGTTCGGGAGGCAGGCTGGAGGCTGCCAAGGCTTTCCAAAGCACACGGGATACAAAAGCAGCCATTCGCCACCTCCACCGCAGTCCCCAGAGCTGGCTGCTGAGCCCTCTGCGGGCTCCCGGCGCGCTTCAACTTCTCCCCGAGACAAAATGGATTACAGGGTGTGGGGAGCTGCTCGCCCACCCACCCCACCACTGCCGCCAGGGAGCTGAAGCCCCCTGCCCCTGTCCTGAGCACTGCCCTCGGTGCGGGGGTGCGACACGGCACCCCACCGC
>NW_010272532.1:0-18759 GCF_000690775.1 Eurypyga helias
TTCCTGGCTGAATCCAGCACATTGTCACACTCAGCGACTGTGTTAAGAGATTTTTTTTGACACAGTCCAGAAATCTACTAGATAACCCCCATACACTCAATTTTTTCTTACACAGCACACATCCTCTCCTCTTCCATCCTTTCTGTCTTTCTGTAAATTAAACTGTTCTTTTCATTGTCTTATTTTTATTCTGAAATGTACTTATGAAACTTTTCCTTTTGCCTTTTTTTAATGTCCTTATGTAGCTCTAACTGATTTCACGGTTATATCTTTCTGATACAATCCTTACATGCTTGACCTATTCCTTTATATTAATCTTCAGTCATGTCCTTATGTTCAGTTTTGTATGATTCCTTTTTCTCATACATTTAAAAGTCATTACAGAGCTCATTATACGAACATTATGTTATTTCAGTATGCCTCCTAGCTTTCCTCAGCAATAGGATATTTTGCCACCAGTCCATTCATCTTATTTTACTATTCCTACATTTCCTTTTCAGCATAGTAATTTTTTTTGGAGGGATTATTCTTACCCATATTACCTTCTAACTTCAGATGTTCAATAATTTACCTCCAATTGCTTAAAAAAAAAAAAAAGAAAAAGAAATCTAAGTTAACTTCAACTCTAAAACTTTCTTCCATTCTCGGAATCAAGACATTTTTTCAGGAATATTTGGACTGTCTGCTCTGATTAATATATTTTCCAGCAGATATCCAGATATTTTAACCTCTCACTGCCAGCATGTCATATATTTTGAATGTATATATTATAAAAGAATTTTTAGTAGGAAAAAAATTCAAATCTTGTATCATTATGACTGTGTGTTTTGTCCATATAAACAAAATTAGTTGAATGTGTTACGTTTTTTATTTAGAAATTTCTTCCTTATATGTAGTCTAAATCTATGTTTTTAGTTTAAAACCATTACCGCTTGTCCTGTCTCTACAGACCCTACTAAAATGTCTGTCCCCATCTTATAAAATACAACACTGTCTCCTTGGAGCCTTCTCTTCTCCAGGCTGAACAACCCCTACTCTTTCAACCTGTTCTAACAGGAGAGGTGATAATGTTTGCGGTCCTCCTCTGGACCTGCTCCATCACATCGAAGTCTTTCTAATGCAGAGGGCTCCAGAACTGGATGCAGTACTGCAGGTGAGGTCTCACCAAAGCAGAATCCCTTGACCTGCTGGCCATGTTTCTTCTGATGCAGGCCAGGTTATGGTTGGCTTTCTGGGCTGCCATCGCATATTGCTGGGTCACGTACAGCTTTTCATCTACTAGTGACACCAAGTCCTTCTTAGCTTGTTGGTCTCAATCCTTTCATCCGCTAGCCTGAATCGATATGAGCAGTTGTGCCAACCATTTACTTTGCATTTGACTTTGTAGAACCTTGTGAGGTTCACATGTTCTCCTAGTAATTTTAACACTCAAATCAGAGTAAGATGATAAAACTGAAGATAATTAACCTTAAAAATTAAAATAAATATTTTTTTAAAAAAGTTTCTAATACAAATGTCTTTTCAAGGATGATAATATAAATGCAGTAGTTTGTTAAAAGAAGGGATAATAATTACCTTTTTACTCCTGAAAATATGGAATAGTTTTCTTTTAATTGACATTAGTGTTCCTTATTGCAAACCCAGTTTTTATAGATAGATAAATAACTAGGTAAGTGCTGACATTTGCTTCATCCTAAAAGTAAAGAGGAGAAAAAAAAGTATTTCTCACATCTGTACATTTTATGTAATTTTAAAATTTATGGTTCTTAAGATTATTTTCATAATCAACTTTTTCTTTAATCTTTAAAATCCAGTGACTCTCAAAGCCCTCCAAACTATTCTATTGTCATCAGATTCGATTGTGTATTAGATCACCAATATTAATTGGGTTTTTTTCCAACCCAATATTAATTGCACTGTGTTTTGTTTGACAGATTCCCACTTACACAACCTTCAAATTTTATTGTCATATTTGTAATAAGATTTTAATGTCTAAGCTTTGTTTTGTTTTGCTTTTTTTCCAGTGGGAGATGAGGACAATCAGTGCCACACAGAAACACTGACCATCAAACTTAATAGACTTATTTTGTATGAAATGTGTCAGGACAATGTATTTATACCTACACTTTCCCTTTCCCTCCCTTGCTTGTAAAACAGAATTTAAATTATCTGTTTTGGTGTCTCAGAACCCTACAGTTTTTATAAGTCTGTCTCCCCAAAAGGCTAGAATTTTTGGTTATTTTGGGTTTTTTGGGTTTTTTAAATAAGCTTTCTTTTACTATTGAATTTTCAAAAACAGAACATGCAGTAACAGCTTTTCCATGTGCTCAAAATGATGACCAATTGTTTCTTATTTAGGGCCTGCCTCATCAAAATACTTTAACAGCTCCCCTTTAGTCAAAAATGTTACTTATGTTCTGAAAGAGGTCTAATTAAGCAAACAATACATACCCTGAAATTAGAACTTTGCTCATGCTGTACACACACTTTGCTGAACTGGAGCCATATCTGACACTGGAGGGTAGAACACAAATCTGTTAGATTATGACTTTTTTTAAAGAAGAGTTGAGTTTTTTCTTTCTCTGTTGATTTGTGGGCAATACGTTGTAACCAGCAATCACATCTCTAGTGCTATGTGTGCTAGTATTTTTAACTTTTAACTATTTTAACAGGTTATTTTTCATATAAACTGGTAATACTTGTTACCTGTGAGAAAAAGTATTAAGATAAGCCACTCCTCAGTATTACATAGATAACTGGATACATTTTGATTCTCAGGAAATTAGAGCAATATAGTATTTCAAGCTAAAATAATGTACATTTCTAGTGGTAACACTGTTCAAAGAAACAAGAATAACATAGAATAAGACACACGGTATATTTAGTGTGGCTTCCCATGACCCTGTATGTGATAATCTTCGCTTCTGCTATTACTTATGTTTAAGAAAGTTAACACACACAAAAAAAAAAAAAAGACACCTCCCCCACCCCCCTCCATGCATTCCACTGAAATTTTTACAGATAGAGTATTAGGAATTAGGATTTCAGGATTTGTTATACAGTGCACCGGTGGATATTCTATTTTTACCACCAGTATCCCATTCCTTGTTTTTTTCAAATGTTGTATTTTTGAAAAAAAAAAAGACCAAAAAAACCCCACCAGATTTTGCATATCTGTTGGGCATAAGTACTTAGTAGAAATTTATTAGTTAGGCAGCTTATTTCTCTGGGGCTGCTGTATGCTTTGACCAGGACCCAATCCCTAATCATTCTTGACAGTGTTGTGTTGAGGTGGGGACAAATGGAGTTTTTCTGATGTTTTTAGTAACATCTTGGAGCTATGAACATCAGAGCCCCCTCTTCAGAGCAACCTCTACTAAAATGATTCTGCCATCCAAGTCTGGGAGTGTCTTGTGTGTCTTGCTGGGACTGGGGCAGGCAGAGATGGTGGTGTTGCCTGCAGGAGGTGTCTGCTGGTTGGGAATTCCTTAGGTTGAGCAGCCACAGAAGGACGTAAGCGGACTGTGGGGCACCAGTAATTAACAGACTTTTCACAGAATTTATGCAGAGATGACAGCCTGATTCCCCAGTTGCACAGAAAGAGGAACATCCAGAAACTGTACTTGATCCAATGTCAAATGGAGACTCCCACAATAATGAAGGCTGGGAGAGTGTGACTTCTGACAGCAGGAGGACAGCTCCTTCTCCACCCAGAGACCTGACTGCAGAACAGTTACATGCTCTCACGACACACAGTGGAGAAATCTGTTCCCCAGGGAGGCACCACAGTGGGACAAGCCTGAACTGTGAAGCTGCACCCGGGATGTGGTGCGTGATAGTTATGGGAGACACCCAGCTGCAGTGATGGAGATCCACATCTGCTGCCTGATCTGCTCTCCAGGGCAGTTTAATCCTTTCTGGGGATTCTGATCAGGGATGCTGGGGAAAGACTGCTGATGCCTATTCAGTCTTCAGTATACTTCTCTATGCTGGGGAATCTTTGTGGGTGTGCCCCGTAGTGTCAGGGGAAACCCTGAGCATATCAAGAGTGACCTACGTGTCTCCAGGGACAAGGGCATAGGGTCCCAGATGGCTTACGTTCAGTTTTTCCAATAGAGTGGAAGAGCTTGGGGAGGAGACTCGATGATCTTCAAGGTACCCTTTCCAACCTGAAGTATTCTATGCCCTGATGAAAGTAACTTGGATTCACAAGGAAAACTGCACTCCCATCCCTAGTCTGGTGATCAAACTTCATAGGTAACAGAAATAAAGTAAACATTTACTACATGTCTTTTATTATTCTCTGAGCTTGTTTTCAGTAAATCACAATCTATTTTTACTCATTCATTTACTCACGTCAGAGAGAACACAAAAATTCCTGTAAGGTAACATATTTTCTGTATTTTAAAGGGAAAATATAATCCACCAATATTTTAATCTCTGTGTTGAAATACAGGACAGATGCTGGTTATGACCCTTATTTTCCATTTCAGAGATATCATGGGTAACTTAGTTTAATTTAAAACTGAAAAATTTGGCCCATATATTGTGTTTGTCAGTTGCCAGGCAAATTATCTGTTTATTATTACTAAGGCAGAATCTTAGGCTTTGCAAGAACATTCCAACAAAGTGCATTGGAAAAGTATTACCATCAAATGGCAGGATGATAGTATAGACAGTAGAGATATCTGAACATTTAAGCCATGGGGCAAGCAGTTAAAGATTAAGGGTTTGGTTTGGGTTTTTTTCATTGGGGGGGGAGGGGGGGGGATATCGCCCCCCTCCCCCAAGACCTCACTGCTTTTAATGGAAGTCATAGTCTTATTTCTAGTATCTGAATTTGTCAGAGACACACAGAGCATCATATAAATCACTATTATGAATAGATAATGAAAAGCTTTTGTTTCTATTGAGGATTTTTGTAGTCTGAATTTATGACAAAAAGCATTACAAAAAAGTCTGAATATTACTTGCAGGTCCTTATAGTATTCATTTTCTTCACATATTTGACACTTTCTTGGTTTCTTAATATCCTGTTTTTTTCCAAGCCAGCAATGGACTCCTACCACATGAAAACTTGTACTGATGAAATAGCACTATAATTGAATTTCATATCTGGAGCTGACACAACTGTGTTATTTATAAATGTAATATAAAAATAAGCAAACAATATATCTAAATGTAACATATCTGGAACATAATAAAAATATAATTAATATAGTACATATATAGTATTTCATAGACTGAATATTTGAGCTGAATAAGTTTCTTCTAATGAAGATTATCACACTACAGACATTTTAAATTTTTTCAGAAACTTAAGAAAACTATAACTTTCAGTAACTCTCTAGAATATTAGCCCGAATACAAGGTCATATATTCTTTCATTGCTGAAATAAAAGAGTATATTTAATGGAATAAAACATGACCAAATTATGGTGCTTTTTTTCACACTACATTTTTTTCAAACTACATTTCTTCACGCTGCATTTCTTTGATGAACATCTTGTCTAACATTCAGATACACAACTTTTAATGAAAACTCAGATAAAGTCACAAAGTAAGTAAAACAAAACTGTCTATATATACATCTATGCAAAAAAAATCTGGGAAAAGAACAATTTCTTTTTTTTCCCTTGTGCCTTACTTTTTCATTGACTGTAAATTAGAACTGAAATTTTATCTAATTAAAAAGAAAAAAAAGATGGGCACATAGTCTTGCATATAATTTGTTAGGTTCATGGTCATTCAAAATGCATATTTCTGTTGTGTATTACAATGTTGCACCCTGGTTAAAGGACTCTGTCAAAGCGATGAAGAAATCAACTTTCAGTCACTAGACTGGTTACTTATGAAAGAGAATTTAATCTATGTTACATTCTGACAAAGTTAAAGTGCTGGTTTTCACTGCAGTGACTTAGAGACTCCTACACTATATGTTCTGACAGAGGATAGGTGAATGGATGCAACAATCCAACACAGTACTTATTGTTAAGAGGGCATTTTCAAGTTGATCACCAGTAACATATGGATATTTTGACATGAACTTATACGTTATGAGATTATGTGAAAAATATTTCACTTTGTGTGAAGGAACTCAAACACTTAACTTTTTATTTCTGAAATATGTACAGAAAAAAATAATTTCTTGAATATATTTTAATGCAAGTGCTATTGCATCACCTTCAGTAGACACTGTAAGAGATATTTAATATTAATTAATTCTATGAGAGACCAAAAATAACAATTATGCCAGGCTTGCCAAAAGCCTTAAATTTGTTTATATGAATGACATTTACCAAGATGAAAATTGTGGGATTTCTCTATTGGATCACTTCTCATGAAATTCCTAAGAAAGGCAAGATTTATAGGGAGAGGTAATGGCTTTTTAAATTAAACTAACTGGTGTAGCTCAGGGAAAACCGTCTTCTGGGGATACAAAACCTTTTTAGTATATAAGTCAAAAGCCTTGAACAAACCAGAGTATCAGATTTTCCTCCAGAAAATGGAGATGATTCTATATGAAAAAATGCTTTTATTTCAACCTTGAAGATTTGTGCCCTGTGTAATTTAATGTGCCCTCTCACATGTAATGAAGATTTTCTTATATCTATTGAAAGAAAATAAATAGTATTAATTGTATTCTTTTAATCAAAATACAATTGTACCTTATTTTTAAAGGATTTTTATACTGTACTTAAAATAGCATCACAAAATCGTTAACTGTAAAGGCTAAATTAATAAAACAACTAAGGAAACACAAGCAAAATTACAAGTAATCCTGTTCTTAGATATTAAAATAGAAATTGTATGGAAGCTGTAGTAATACTGAAAGCAAAAGATGTACATAAAAAGCATGATATTAGGAAAGATACTGCATAAAATTTTACCAAGAAAAGAGATTAAATAAACAAACATATAAATAAATAAATTAGATTTAGAAGAGCTTTGCATAATGCTATAGTAAAAAAAAAGAAATAAATTATTAAAAATTAAGACAGCTTATAAAATGTATGGAAAGGGAGAAATGGCATGCAGTACAATAACAAGCAAAGATTGAGACAATAACTTCCTGCCCTAAGACAAAAAGCAACAGATAGTAAGACTGAAATGAAGGTTAGAATGGGTTAGACGTGAAGAGCTTCAACTATTGTTAGAGTTCAGAACTGTATTCAGCCTGTCTGAGCATTCTGAATTGAACCTAGAATTCTTTGATAAGGCACAGAAAAACTGAAATACATAAGATATGTTCTATTTATCATACATTTTCATAAATGGCACTTTTGCCGCCTTTGTAGCTGTTCACCAACTGTTTTTACAGAGCTTTCCTCACTTTCAACACTATGACCTAGGAAGAAAATAACATGCTGCAACTCCACCTTTAACCAGCAATACAAATAGGAACTCAGTATTCAGCCTTGACAGTAGCCATCCAGTGTCTGCAACATCTTCAGGCAGTTCCAGTCGTTATTTCTTTTTTTCTGCAGGGTGCTGTAGGCTTACATAGAAAAGCCCCAGCGGAATTAGTGAAGATGATATATAAAATTACCTCATTTTGTCACAGTTAGGCACTTCAGGTATTTAGGGTATGATTCAGATTTAATTCAGTCAGATTTAGGTATCTAGAAATTATCTATAGGCCTGAACTCCTATTGCAGTCATAATGGACACACAGAGTCAGTGTCTTCATCTCTATTGAGACAGAAGAGCTATTCACCTCACCCATGAGCAGAATGTGTGTCTGCTAAGTCACCTGAATGTAGGTAACTTTTGCAATGCTCTAGGTGTCTGAGACAATAAGGTTACAGTTACAGGAGACCTGTAGTACTTTGGAAATGCAGCTGGATACCCAGAAGGATAGTCTAGAGCATTTTGACTGTCTCTAGATATTTTAGATTTTAATACATGCAAAAAGAAGTTCATGCAGACTTTATATCCTCATACTTGATGCAGCAGAAATGGCAGTCCAGCATAATGCAGTTGTGGAAGTCTGCAATTAATAAATACTTTTCCAGTTAGTCTGAAAGTTTCCTTGGCACATAAACTTAGGTTTTCAGTCTGAGCACTCTAAAGTTCTTAGTTCAACTATTTAGGAGTAAAGCTGTAACAAAATGTCAGTGCTAATTGGAGCTCAAGAAGAAAACCCATAAGTGACTGAAAGATGTGATTGAATAAACATGTTAGCATGCTTAACACTACACTGACATGGTACAAAAGCATATTTACTAGAAGTATCAAGTTAAACACAGATGCAACATACACCAGCATTGACAAATGACAGTAATGGTGTTTCTACCAACCTTTTTGAATAGTAAGTTTAAAGGACTTAACACCCATAGTAGGAGACATGGATTCTTGTACTTCTGTAAATAAAAGGACTAGAAGCTGTTGTTCCCATTTCCCACGTGAGTACATTAACCAACAAGCAGCAATTAATAAAAAAAGGGAAACGTTCAACACTCCAACTCACCAGCTGAAGTGAGCCACTTAGGAAAAGAGAATAAAAAAAAATGTAGAACACTGCAGGCCTGAAAGCTGGTCTTTTTCTCAAGCAATGCAAATAACACCTACATTATATTGTTGATGAGGAGACAAGCATGTCAAAAAATAAGTAGTTTAGTGGGCACCACAGAATTCAGAAAAATTAGAACATAGGATTATAGTCACATATTTGAGTAAATTTCTGGAATCATAGTCAGTAAAGCATAGAGAAGCAACAATTATGATTTATTTGCAGTCCAAACATCCACTAAATATCTAGCATGATAAACAGGTATTAAATTTGTTCATACTGTTTTGTTGTGTTATTTTGATTTTTTTTTGAGTACCACATTGAACATCATTCAGTGGGAGATGACATTTTTAATATTTATGGTTTAAATACATTTGAAAAATATTTTTTAAACACCAAATCTATAAACTATGGCTCACAGGCTCAATTGATTAGGGACATGCTTCAATCCCAAGATTGTGTTTCACACTTAAAAAATCAAGTATTTTTCCAGACTGATATTTCTAACAATTTTTTTTTTCTTTTTAAGCTTCCTGTATGCTTCAAATACTTTTAATGAATGAGATTAATTTAATCTTGCATAAGCTTTCCTTCTGGTAACTTAAAATCATTAGCCAAAGCATTTTTTGGATTAGCAAAGACAGATATAAACATTTAACAAAATACATTCATTACTATTTCCAACCCATATTACTTTGTGAAACACAGAGCCATTCATAAGTTAATGTTTCCTACTGTTAATTATTTTAGAAAAAAAAGAGATGTTCAAGAAATAGAAGATAATTCAGATTTTGTCAATGCAATCCTATTCTAATATTCTAAATATTGTTAACCTTTCTTACATATTTGTCAAGATGCCTCTCTAGGAGCATTGTTTTATATTTATTATTAACTGACAACAGTGCATATTTTCATTGAATGTAATATAGAGTAACAAATATTCTTTCTGATCTGAGCTCATTTCTAGTATTTTCCAAACAATATTTTCCTGCAAGGTTACTACAGAATTAACATAAAAATCAAAACTGTCTCACTGAAGAAGAAACCGGCAAGTGCAATTGCTGAAAGACACTAGGAATCTTGGATGTTTCCTTAAAGAAAAAGATAGTGGTGTAATTGAGAGAATAGTTTTCATAAAAAAGTTTTTTTTTTTTAGATGCCCCAAAATAAATTCCTTGAAATACTTTTACTCTAGGCTAATACTAGTCTCAAGTGGCATGTTCTACATTAAGAATGGATGCCTCAACTTGCTAATAATAAATAGAATCTGTAGAGAAGTTGGGAACTCTTCACATTTTATTTTGTACTCACAACTGAGTAAAAATTCTCTGTGGAATACAAGTCAGAGCTGAAAAGAAAGGAAGGTAAGTTGTTTTAACCCTGTATCCCTTTAGGCTTCAAATGAACTACAGGAAAACATTTATTTTCTGTTATTTGCTTACTCTGAAGAGACTGTCAATTTTATTGCTTACAGAACAAACAAACACTTATGGAGTCAAAGTGCTCTGCAATTTCTGATTCAGAATAAGCTTTCTGTATATGTACTATTTCTTGAATACTTATTTTTTATGAAGTCTGTACTTGTCACATGCACCTCCTTTTCAATGATTTTGTTTTCATCCTTGTCTTTGTGAAGATTCATCTAGGTTATTGTTACTTCACTTTAATTTTCTTTTCATGCTGACTGCACTACTTCAAAAAGAAAATTAGTCATATTCATGTATGACAATCTAGTCTTAATTCTGAAATTCCTTTAGTTATTCAACCCACTTCAATGGAAGCACAATATTTCCATTTAGTACACATGTGCACCTGATTCCTATGGTATTTAGTGGAAAACTGATTGCTGGCCAGCCTTGACAGGACCACACTAATATTACTTTGGGCTTGGATAATGAAATGATACAACAAAATTGCAGACTGACTGTGTCAGCCTTTTCCTGGTATATCTTCACCTGTAGTTATGGAAATCTAAAAGAAAACTAACAACTCATGGAAGAATTTGAAATAAATTGGTTTTCAAAGATGGTTTTAGTGATGGCCACAGTTATGTCAGGCCGTTACTAACTTTTTGATTTCTCCCAGTGGTCTTAGGGAGATCAGCTGAGTATTTTTATTCTCCTTTTTCATTAATTACAGTCCTATTCCTTTTTTATTTCAGCAGAATAATGTTAAATAACACCAACAAATATATCCCGACAAGATAATGGCTATGAGTTTTAAAATAAATGTTTAATGTTCCATTGAATATAATAAACAGTCTTCAAAAATAATCATTTTGCTGTAATACTAAACCAGATTTGATATTCAGGCAAGAAAATCCGTGTTTTAAGTGAAGCTGCAAGACTTCAAATAATTTTTGCTTTTCCTTTTAAAGTTTCTCAAGGATCCAGAAGTTTTTGTAATAAGAGGTGACTCACAATACGCTTTCTTAACATATTTGGTAGCTGAAAGAATTACCATTAAAGTGACTGAAGTTTTCAGAATTGTTAGAGGGATTAAACAGTAGAAATAAAAAAATAATTTTTCATTCAGATAAAAAATAAGCATGAAATATATTATTTCCTAATATGGCCTGAATATTTCCAGAAACATTTGACTGGTTTGCTTCACAAAGTTGCAGGGAGTGTTTTTAAGTTGAACATACACAGGATTCCAGAGTCACTTGAGGTGATCTAGTATATCTCAGATGAGCTCCAGCTGCAACTCCAGAAAGTTACGGTCTTCTCTGGGATTCTTATTGTGTCTTTCAGCCTCACACAGTTGATCTACTCATCACATCTTAAAGGACACTAGATGGAAAGGGCACTGAACTTACCTCTTGATATTCCTGGTTGATTTAGAGTGTGCCTCATACATACTCGCACTAAACTTAAGCTTATTGGGCTCCCACTCATGAAGCCTAAATGCAGATATTTAGAAAATGTTACGTATTCTCCATACAAGTTAGGTTTTCAGAATGATGTTTGACCTTTACTACAGGTACATGTGAATTTTTGTTCATGCAGTGGAGACAAGACACAATTCTCTTGAGTCTGGACTAACAATTTCAGAAGCAATGAAATCATGTTAAGTGTTCTTTGAATTGTGCTCAGCCAACATTTCTATTCATGCTTCAATAAGAGTTTAACTACTAGGCTATACAAAAAATTATTAACCACTACAGGACAGGATTATATTTTTTCTTTTTCTGAATTTATTAATTTAAACTAGAAGCAAGTAAGTAAATAAAGCATGAATATGTCTGGCTCATTTCATCTACATGAGCTGGTGTTATTATGTGTTTTTCCTCCAATTTTTATGCATGGTAAATGTTCAATAAATATTAATTAAAAATACTTCATTTCTCAGTTTTATAGATTTGAAGACCTCCTGCTGTTTTAACTACTTTGTATTTGGATTAAAACATAATTTGCATTTCATAAAATAAAACAAAGCAAAATATACTTTTTTTTTGTAGTCTGGTTTTGGTTTTTTAGGATTTTTTTGTAGTTCGGTGTTTTGGGTTTTTTTGTAAGTAGGTCTGTTTACATTTATTCAAGATCTAACCCAAACACCTCATTTTTTATTTCTTACTCAAACAATTCTAAACCTGCAAAACTTCAGTGTTGTTAGAGGCATTTTCTATTTATAAAAATATCTGCAGATCATAAATAGCCCTCAAAAGTCTGTACTTCCTAAATATAAGATGCCAGATGGTTGTGATAAAAAGATGTAAATTCATGTATGATCCAACAATTCACTTCATTTATGGATTTAAACCTAGTCTTTTTATTTGGTATATCGAGAATGCATTATACTCTGCTTCTGCTGGTCTCTCCCTGAACATGATGTTTTAACCTAAATTACTAAATTCCATAAATTCAAGTCTAAGAAGTGCTGATTAGATTAACTCATTTCTTCTTCTTCAGAAAAGAACTATAAACCACAGACTCATACCAGCCTTTACTGGTATGTTGATATTGTTATATTGACATAAACAAAAATCATAAAGAGACAGGAAAAAGGTAGGAATTTTGATTATCATAAGGAAAAACATGATAAATATTTAATCATTCCAATGATTATGCATTCATAATGAAGCTGTTCACTTTCACAAAGACGAAACACTACTTCAGCCCAGAAAGAATAGCAGTATTTATTTTAATCTTAGCTAAAAAATAATCATAATAGCTGCATGTAACAAACAAGACTGACAGTCAACTTGCTTTCAAACTCTGTGTTGTTTCTAATAAAATAACCATCACTGATCAGATATATCAAGGACATGTTATACATACATGGAAAGCAAGAAAAAAGAAAGATAAACACTTGCATAACACTGTTTTGTTTTACTAGGCATATATTTGAAATTCATAAACAGAGTTTTTGTCAGTGACTGGCCACCTCTTGTAAGCACAATACACAAAGGACTTGAGGCATGGATGTTATGTTGCATTCAGTTTTGAAAGAAAATTAAAATGTGACTCAATTTAGGGAAAGTGGTCCTCCAATTATTCTGGGTCTCCTGATACTGTAAAACATTTGTGTGCAAGTTTGTAGTAAAGCGATTGTGCTGTCCTGGTGGGGGAAGGTGGGAGATGGTAGAGGAGTTCTCAGCTGGTGAGGAATAATTCTAAGTGATATACTCTGGATAATCCAGACTCATTACAATTTTAATTTATCTCTGCCAACTCTTTTCATCATAGTATATTTTTGCTGTGCTTTAGCTAGGTGAAATCTTATTTACTTTGTAATAACAGAATTAAACTGATATTAAATTTTTACTAGCTTGCACAAATAATGCAGGTTAAGGTCAGCCTTTTGCCAAGAGTGTCTTTAATTAGTCAGAGTTAAATAAATTTCTCTTATTTTCTAACTCTTTTCCTTAATGAAACATTAGCTTTCATAAAATTTGTAGCTAATGGTTTTAAATAAATTTAGTTTTAGAATTAATGTGGTCAGAGGACACAATACCAGGTAACTCTGCATAAAGGTTTCCATCAAGGTAGTAAACATGGACTTGGTTATTTCCCTAACAAAGCTGTGCTGGAGGGTTATGAGATCAATGCCCTCCCTGTATCCCATAGTCTGAAAAATAGCATTACAGCATGCTTGAAGCTGGAAAAGACATCTGGATATCATCCAATCCAACCCACCTGGTGGTGGGGTGGGACCTTTTTTCATTAAGAACTGACCTATCAGGAAGAAGCTTAAAATCATTAAATTGCCAATCAAGGAACAGCTAACAGAGACTGTTACATGCAGAGTTACCTGGAAATTTCTAGAAGCATTCTCTCCAACAGGGTGGTTACCTCTGAAGCTCTTTAACTGGAAAAAAATCCAACTATCTCACTCAATCTTATACAACCAATAGAGAAAAAAGAAGTGGAAACATAGTAAGTACATATGTGCCTGCATGTGAGTTTGTATGCATGTGTGTGTAATACAGAGAGCAGGGGGGAGCAGAGAGGAAGAGCAATCCAGGTCCTTTTCAGTGGTGTCCAGTGATAGGATAAAAGGCAATGGGCAGAAACTGAGGTACAGGAGGTTCTCTCTGAACATCAGGAAATGCTTTTTTTACTATGAGAGTTACTGAACTCTGGAATAGGTTTCCTAGGGAGGTTGTAGATTTTCCGTTCTTGGAAGTTTCTTCCAACCTCATCCATTCCGTGATTCTTTGATTCAATTGTGTGTTGCTTCTGGCAGAGATGAATAGCTTTCATTACATTCTTATCAACTTAAGTCTTTAAAACCCTACAGTCTCTATTTATAAACTACCAAATACCATAGTAACTAACCAATATTTCTTCAGCATTTTTTTAAGTTTTTATGAAGCTTTGAACAAATAAAGTGACACAGTATTTTAATTTAGCAGTAAAATAATGCTCTGAGCTTAAATCTAAGGCGGGGGGAGAGAAATTTCTAAATTATTGTTCTATAAGGTCTGTCTTCTAACAAAAACATTTACAGAGATTTTCATCTATTTCAAGAGATAGACAGGAAAGTTGTTTTTTTTTTCTGCATCTTTAAAAAAACACCCTAATATCTTCATTAGGCAGAAACTTCAGGGGATGAATGAGTTTGCTAATCATTGGTCATATCCACTTGAAATCAATGAAACTTTATCCAAGGTTAAAAACCAAAATCTCTTAATCAGCAGTATGGTTGCCAATTAATTTCATGGGGATATTCATAAGGACTCCGATGATGCGGGTTGAAAAGGGGATTTTACAACAAAACCAAATAGGTAGAAAGTGTTTGGACACTTCTAGGCATCCAGATTACAAAGTCATCAAAAGGATACCTAGGATGAGCAAGACTCATCACTGGAGGATACTAGTATTTGGTCTTTGTGTTTCCCCAAGGCACTTTACTTCAGTTAATGACACCACTAATTCATCTTGTAAGACTTCAGAGAGTTAAATATTCACTCTCTTCAAGAACAAATTGATTCATGAAGTCTGAAGAGCTCCAAAGAATATGAATTTCAGAGACAGAACATTTCTTAAAGCTTCCAATGTTTTAGTTGCAAAACCCCTACTTATTTAAATTCCTGAAACTATTTTAAGTATATAGAAATTTACAGCAGGTGCACTGTTTTTAACAATAATGTGGGACTTCTTGTGGTGTGGTTTTTTTTAAGGTTTAGCGTTTATCAGAAGTATTAGGAACCCTGTGAACTGTGTGCACTGAGAGTGGCTTCAAGAACTCTTTTTGGAAAATGGAAGTTTAATAAAACATCAAAGGATGAATGATAATATGCAGAATTTAAAAGTGCTGCTTTTGAAGAATTCTTAAAACCACTACTCCTCCATACCCTCTCTCAGTGTGGCCCTGGTGGTGGTGCAGCCCAGCACTGGCAAGGCAGATGTCCCTCAGGGGCCAGGGCAGCCTTGAGGGCCACTTGGTGCAGGCCGGTTCCACTTCCTTGCTGGCTGATGTGACTGATGCTGGTAGCAACAGCCAAACAGACTGTGAGCTGAGGTAGCCCCCTGTGTCATGGGTTTTTTTTGGAGGGCAGCTGCTGTCCTCCCCTTCTGGGTTCCCAGAAGGCAGCAGATGAGACCTGGGTGGGGAGAGAATGCACCCGAAGATGTTTCCACTCTTGCTCATTTTATGGCCTACAGTAATATCTGCTAGGCTGCTTTGGACCATTTCGGTGTCCTTTTTTCCAATTACTGTTTCATCAAAACTGTTTTGTTCTTGGTAGAGAGAGGAATGATTCAGATAAGCTGGCATTTTCTGAAGTAAATCTGTTTAGTTAAAAATTATACTTGTCTACTCTGCCAAAAACATGTACGCTAACACTGTGCGAAACACGAAAGCATGGGATTTAAGCATATAATTGAGTACACTCTTGTTAGGTAGGGATTGCTTAATTAAAGTCAAGCATTAATTAGGTTCCTTCCAGATGATTCAAAGGGCTCTTATCATTGCTTACTCTTATTTTTCCCAACCTAAACAAGCTGTATTGCACTTCAAGCCTGTTACTCTTGTTTCTTTGCTCTTTGTTTAGCATGCTTTAAAGGCTATATTTGCTCCATATTTACTGTTATATATATAAGAAGAAAATAGCTTAATTCTTTATATTAATATTAAGTAACGTTATTTATACATTTAGCCTGCTTAATGGTTAGTTAAGGAAGTGTATAAGTTCAAGGCAGTTGTATCATGATATGTTGTCATGACAAAATCACAACAGATGTAAAAGACACTTTTCTAGATGTCAGTGCTTAGGAGAGTGGAATTTGGATAATGGTTCTCCAGGATTGGAGAACCCTGAAGATTTATACTGAATTGCAAATACAGATGTGCCTATGAATATTATGGAGAATAACAGGAATAACTGAGTGAAGATTAGAAAGATTCTGGAATGCAACTGTGTGGCGGAAGACAGAGAAAAGGGAATTCATATGTTATGCTTGGTCTTCCTGACAGAGATGAACAAGAACGTCTGCAACAGCAGTGATGGTTTGCAAGCTTTGAGAACTGCAACTTTGGTTGCTATGAGAGATGGGGCCTTGAAATTCTGTATTTCATGTGTACACACTCTAAGACAGACAAGTTACAATCACCTCAATGTAATTTTTGAATATATGAGGTTTTAATTAACAATATAAGGACAATATGTTTGTTTTATAACATAGAATCATATGCACATGTATGACTGAACAAAAGCTGATCAGAACTTCTAAAGCTCCTGAATTTCAGAAACTGTATGAAAGAACTAGGAAATTATAAGAACTACATGCTTGTAAGACCATAACACATTAAGACAGCCTAATTCTAATGAGTTGAAAATTAGAAGCATTCAATATCTAATTTAAAAACAAGCCTGTGATGCCTATAAATTAAAAATCCATTAATCAGCATATAATTGAAATTAGCTTAATTTAAAATCAAATGTAAGCTTGCTAAACCAGTGTAAGCAACAACTGTGTTTGAATGTTTTCTAATACTGTGATGGTATAGCCAGACAAAATGCAGAAGCATTTAACATAAATATGTGAGCAATGTGATCAACAAAGGGGCAAATAAAAACATGTAACTGCACTTAGTAAGCATGAAAAAAACATATAAACAAGGACACAAGTCAGAGAAATAGCAAGAAGAAGAGCAAAGAACAAGAAAATCACAAGACCTGCTTTGAGATTGGGACTTGGAATAGACAGAATTTCCGCTGAGCACGGAAGAAGCATACCTGCCTAAACCGAAAACTAGACAAGCATCATGGGGAGCAGATGAGATACCCTTTCTGGGAAAGTGACTAGAAACGAACAGAAGGATGACCGAGCAAAGATGGAGAGGAAACATGACATCAGTTCTGTACTGATTTCTCTCAACAAAGAGATCTCAAACCTGACCATCATGACCTGTGCAATTGAGTACTGTCAGAGACAGTAGCCTTCAGTGTTGACTTTATGGCATGGTACTACATACTCATTGCTAATTTAGGTTACTATAGTTAGAAATTGCCATTTTTGTATGCATAGTAATCATGACTAATAATTTGTAAGAGCTAACCGTTTGCACCAAGTGAACTGTAGATTGAGCAAAACAGCTTTTTAAAATTTAAGGCACACCTGATTTGTCAGTCTTCTAAACCCTCATTCCATAGTGATCTCTAATTCTCTAATTGTCTATATGCACATATACACAGTTGCAACAAATCTTTGTTTCAGTTAAAGAACTGAAACAGACCTGACTGATCAGTGTGGTGATTTACTCTGTCATAAAATTATCAGAAAGCACAGTAACTCTCAGCTGAGGCTACGTAGTAGGAGAATTAGTCATTATTTGTTATTTTGACTTGTAGTAGCAGACACAACTACTTCTGCTTTTTCTGGCTATCTCTGTGCATTGAATGTAAGAGGAACCTAAACTCGTGTCTTTGATAGGTATCTAAACTAATTAAAAAGAAATTTAGCAAAGTACTTAATTTTTGCTTTAAAATATATTAAGATTGAGTTTAAGTTCTTACATTTCTTAGGTTCATTTACATCGCAGAGAGGATGCATTATTCCTAAAATAAAACAATGTCACTTTCATATATTTTGAAACATTCCCTAGGAATAGAGAAATCTGTAGTTAGGCTTACTGACTTCAATGACACTACTAATGTTTTTTGTAAGCTAATTCTGAGGTGCTTCAATGCACTAGGGCCTAAAGACTTTGTAACACTTGAGATATGTTCTCTTATCAGAATCTGGGTCATTCCCTTCCTCGTGCAATTTTTCACGAACAGTAGCCTTGTCCTTAAATATTTTAAAAATAAAAAAAATATATGAATCAAAAATATAGATACAGAAGGTTTTGGTTTATTATTCCTTTATGCTGGAGCTTGAAATGGTTTTATGTGCTGTATTTCAATGATTTTATGAAGCAAATTTTCAGGTTTTGGTGTACGTGTAAAACAGTAGGAGGAAGTGATTCTTCCTGATCATTGATGATAGTACATATATTTTAGGCATGTTGATTATGATAGTTAGCATGTGTCCTTGGATTTTTTATGGAATGTATCAGATTGGATACATTCTGCTACTAGGAAATTTTCAGTAATTCAACATTAATTTATGAAGCATATTTAAGATTTTTTTGTTCTTTTACATTTATGTATACATTTAAATATCATCTACAAATTACTTCTACCATAAAAATTTCTAGCAATGTCTTTACTGTTAAATAACAAAATCCCAACTGAAGACTGACAGCTGTCTGGTAAAGAGGTAAAAATCAGTAAAACACATTACTGTTGATTTAAGCAG
>NW_010272532.1:18790-26273 GCF_000690775.1 Eurypyga helias
AATGTCTTTTTAATTTGAATATAGCATATTTTTAGATTTTATCTGTTATACTTACCAGCATAAACTGTTTTCACTGTTTTGACCAAATTCCAGCAGTTACAAACACCAGCAGTTACAAATTATAGAGTATGCTTTGATTTATTACTGTGTTGTGCTGAAACTCATTAATTTTCTCAATTATTCTCTCTTTACAGATTATATTTTTTTCCTCTCTTCACAATTGTATCCAGTTGTTTACCTGTTTTTCACATACTATAACTGGTGTTTTCTTTTCTTCGTCTGAAGGCATTTGGATAAAGACGTTACTGCATTTTGCATTACACAATTCAGTATAGTTTCTCTTCAACCTGTGCGTTCACTGCCTTGGTGAATAGTTCTCTATAATGTGACTAATAATTTTCACAAAGCTATTTCAGCAGTCTGGATTATTCCAGGAACTCTATCTATTTATTTTGGCTACACACTTTCTAGTATCAATGTGAAAACATGCCAGGAAGGACAAAGGTGATAATGTATTTTGTTTTCCCTTTCTTCTCAAGGCCTTAGCACTCCATTTTTAATCATAATTTTTGTTAGTATTTTACCTCAATTTGTTCTGTATAAAGCAACTGTTCATGCTTAACAGTGAGTGGTTATTCATTTTTATTAATTTAAAACAATGTTATTAACCACAGTATTACCTACTGTGTTTAATGAGGCTTGAGACAAAGCTCAGTGAAGTCAATAGCAAATTTTCTATTAAGTACAATGATGCGGAGTACATACTGGATTTGCAGTGAATCTTTCTTTTACTTTTAAACAAACATTTAATATTTAAGTAATCTTTAATAATAGCAATAAGTCATACAATTATTAACATTGCTATTTGGAAAATTTAAGTCTTTTTTATGAAAAGTATGTGATTAATTATTTTGAACTGCATCCTCTCTAGAATAGGAACATTAAATCTTACTTGTATATCAAAGCATAATATTTTAAGACAGCATGAAAATACCAATAACTTAAAAAACCCCAAAACCAAAAACAAAGAAAAAAACCCAACAACACATAGCTTGTAAAATGTCAAGCTGCTTGCATAGATTTCCTTCTAAGCATCTTGGTGAAAACTGGAAAAATGAAACAAAACTAATATGAGTGAGAAGAGAAAAAGTAAGTTTGACCTTTACTTCTGAAATAATGGACTGTAATGCTACCTTATCACAGTCACCTTCATGCCTAAGAATGCTGAAGACAATAGTGCTACCTACACATCATACATAGCATTAAATACTCAGATATAATGGCAGCTATTATTGTTATGTTGAAGTTTTAGATTTCACTTTAAGGTTTAAAACTGGCCTTATTCTTCATTTTTTTTAAATACTCCAATTACAGAGAACTCTCATTCCCAACTGATATCTATTTTTTCAGTTGTAACATTAGATGCTCCAGTTTTACTAATAACCTAAAGACATACAAGCAAAGTAAGAGTATTAATAGGGAAAGTTCTGAAATAGAAAGAAATATTAGTAGATCTATGCTAATATTCTTCATAAAAGTATCACCTCAAATCACCTCCCTGCCTTCCACGTGTATTCCAGCAAGACCTGTTCCATGGTCTTGCTGGGCCCAGAAGTGAAGCTGACTGATCAGTAGTTCCCAGGGTTGTCCTTTTTCCCTTTTCTATAAATGGGGACAATACTCCTTTTTTTTTTTTTCCATTCACTTGAGACTTCTGACTGCTGTGACTTCAGTTATGATGGAGAGTGGTTTAGCGACGGCACCAGTCAGTTCCCTAAGGACCCTTGGATGTACCTCAGCAGGTGCCATGCACTTGTGTATATTCAGATTCCTCCAATGGTCTCAGATGTGATCATCTTCTATGATGGGTGGGACTTCATTCTCTTAGTCCCTGTTTTGAGTTTCAGGGGCTTGAGAGATGTGAGAAGAGATATCACCATTGAAAACTCAGGCAAAAAAAGACTGTTGAGGACCTCAGCTTTATCTATGTCAGTTGTCACCAGCTCTCCTGTCATACTTACTGGGAGTGGTGGGGGGTACAATTTCCTTCCCCTTCCTTTTCTGGCCAATGTACCTATAAAAGCCCTTATTATTCTTCACATCCCCTGAAAAAATTCACCTCCAACTGTGCATTAGCTTTCCTGATACCACCCCTACACATCCAGGCAGCATCCCAATATTCTTCCCCAGATACATGTCCCTGGTTCCACTGCTCTTGCATTTCTTTCTTGCACTTTAGTTTCACCAGGCAGTCCTGTACTCGGCCATGCAACCAGATGTACCTCCTGGGTACAGGCTTTTGGGCTTTGTGCTGGTGGTTAAACCACAACAGGGCTGTTTTTACAGGACTCTCACAGGTCTCTGTATCCCCTTCACTACTTTAGACTTACCTGTTACCTTAGTTGACTTCACCCACAAAATATTTCTGTCTTACATATACCTAAGTTCTACTGTTACACCTTTGTTAGGAAAGGGCTTCCTGTAAACATCTGCAAGGGTGCCTCATGGTTCTATTTAAAATACTTTTTTACGTTCATTTTCTTTAACTTTTTATTTTCTATTTACTTAATTATATTTAACTGATACCTAGATGCACCTCGAAGTGAGGCTTTCCTCACTACTATGAGTAACTAGCCATTAGTTTCAGCATCTAGATCTAATGTAATGGAATTCTTTCAGATATGAATTTATATACATTCCATCAAATACACAGGAGAATATGATGAATTCTTTTCCTTTAAACTATAAGGTTTTTATCTCTAAAATACAGGTAAAAGGCAGAATATTAGATTATATATAGTTTTCCCTCAATGTTTGATATAAAATAGAATATTGGTGTGTTGTGTGGGTTTTTTTTTTTCCTTTTTTTTTTTTACCAACACATGAGGGAAGAAAAAGAATAATCTCTGAATTGTAGAATAATGAAATGGGTGTCACTGAGAAAGCATTTAAGAAGTTATTGCAGCAGGATGGGGCAAAGAAAAGGGCAAAGATATGGTGACCATTATTTCTGATCCATTCTCTCCATGACAGCACTGCAGCTACAAATGACCCAACCTGTACCCAGTGTATAGTGTCCTTCACAGATGAAAACCCATTTTGGCCTATTGCTCAACCACATTCAGAATCACTGTATGTGCTAGTACTGAAATAGAAGAATATGTAGCAAAATCTACTTATTAATTTTAACTTCCCTAATTGGCAAGAGACAGAAAAGTTCCCTTTCTTGTCTTTTTACCCCCGCAGTAGATGGCATTATGTACAGGAGAGTGGGGAGACCTCTGTAAAAAAAAAAAAAAAACAAAAACAAAAAAAAAAAAACCAAACAAACAAACCCACCTGGAATAAATACTGTATAAATGAACTCTAGTTCCTTAACATTGTCCATACATTTTACATCATCATCATCCACACTCAGAGGACAGTTGGTTTAGCAGCTGAAAATTTGGGGACTTCTCACAGCTAAGATGATATCATACTGGTTGCTTGCCTTTTTCTTGAAGTGATCTTTTTACTAGTACACAGCTCTCTTGTAGCTGTTCTGCCATGACTCTATTCTCAATTCATGAAGCACATATGTGCTGGGAAGTAGACAGGTCTGCTTTGAATGTAGATGGATTACCTGACTGTCAGAGCTGGTAAAGAAGCATTGTGATACCACTTGCATGTTGTTTGATGTGTTCAATTAGAGGTTTACTAAAGCTCAAGGCTTAAATGTGTCCAAATTCTGTGAAGTATGACATTACTCCTAGGATAGCCCATCAGCTCTAGTGCAGACACGCTCAACACTGGAGTGGGGGATTGTGGCATACAGAAAAGTTTCCTGAGCTGAAGGAACCCAAGGTGAGTGCAGAGACCCACCAGGAGCCAGCAGCTCTCACTATGGCAGATGACAAGGCATGGGCAGGGCCAGGAATAATGGTGACCACTCCCCTCCTGCTCCCACAGAAAGCAGCCTTAGGGAGTGCAAGCCACTAGGAGCACAGAGAGCAGGGCGGGCAAACAGGGTGTGGCGCATCAGCCAAAGCAAAGTGGGGCAGTTTGCATGGAAAGTCGCATGGCGAGGGCCCCTCTTTGGAAGGGTACAGTAGTGACATAAGGAAGATCAGGTAAAATGTGGGCCCTCTCCAGGAGGAAGCAGGAGACCTGGTCAACCAGGACGTGAAGAAGGCTGATGTACTCAATGACTTTTTTTCATTAGTCTTCACCAGCAAGTGCTCAAACCAAGAAGGCAAAGGCTGAGAGAATGAAGATCTGCCCACTGTAGGGGAAAACCGCATCTGAGACCCTCTGAGAAACCTGCAGGTGCACAAGTCCATGGGACCTGATGAGATGCATCCATGGATCCTGAGGGAAGTAGCAGATGAAGTTTCCAAGCCACTATTCATCGTATCTGAGAAATCATGACAGGCTGGTGATGTTCCCAATGACTAGAATAGGAGAAGCATGACCCCCATTTTTAAAAAGGGAAAAAAGGAAGACCTGAGAAAAACAGGCCAGTCAGTCTCCTCTCTGTGCCCGGAAAGATCATGGAACAGATCCTCCTGGAAACTATGCCAAGGCACATGGAAAATAAAGTGATTGGTAACAGTCAACATGGCTTCACTAAGGGCAAATTGTGTCGGACAAATTTAGTACTTCATTGGGATTACAGCATTGGTGGATAAGGGAAGAGCAACTGATGTCATCTACCTGGACTTTTGCATGGCATTTGATGTTGTCCTGCATGACATAGTTGCCTCTAAATTGCAGAGACATGGATTTGACCACTTGGTGGATAAGGAATTGTCTGGATGGTTGCACTGAAGAGTTGCTGTCAATAGTCAGTGTCTAACTACAGACCAGTGATGAAGATGAACAGAGGGCTGGAGCACCTCTCCTATGGGGAAAGGCTGAGACAGTTGGGCTTGTTCAGCCTGGAGAAGAGAAGGCTCTGGGGAGACCTTATTGCAGCCTTCCAGTACATGAAGGGGCCTACAAGGAACCTGGAGAGGGGGGACACACGACATTTTACAAGGGCCTGTAGTGACAGGACAAGGGATGATGGGTTTAAATTGAAAGCAGGGAGATTTAGATTAGGTTTAAGGAAAAGATTCTTCACAGAGAGGGTGGTGAGGCATTGGAACAGGTTGCCCAGAGAAGCTGTGGATGCCCTCTCCCAGGAAGTGTTCAAGGCCAGGCTGGACGAAGATTTGAGCAATCTGGTCTAGTGGAAGGTGTCTCTACCCATGGCAGGGGTGTTGGAAGTAAGTGAAATCTTCCAAAATAAAACGTTCTATGATTCTATGGATATGTGAGAGGAACAACCCTGCAGCTACCCAGGTCAGTGGAGAAGGAAGGAGAGGAAGTGCCAGAGCAGAGAGTCCCCTGCAGTTCTTGGTGAAGATGATGTTGAGGCAGGTTTTACCCCTGCAGCCATGGACGATCATGGTGGAGCATGACCTGCAGACCATGGATGACCCAATAGCAGTGCAGGTGGATGCTTAAAGGAGGTTGTTACCCCATGGGAAGCCTGTGCTGGAGCAGGCTCCTGATAGGACCTGTGGAACCATGGAGAGTGGAGCCTATGTTGGAGCATGTTTGCTGGCAGGATTTGTGACCCAGTGGGGGATCCATGCTGGAGAAGCCTGTTCCTAAAAGACTGCACCTCATGGAAAGGCTGATGCTGGAACAGTTCCTGAAGAACTGGAGCCCATGGGAAGGACCCACATTAGAGAAGGAGCAGCACAAATGTGTCATGATCTGACCACTTTCCCATCCCCCTACATCAATTGTGAGGAGGAGGTGGAGAAAAGCAGGAGTGAAGTTGACTTCAAGATGAAGGCAGGGGTGGAGGAAAGGTGTTTTAAGATTTGGGTTGAGTTCTTATTTTTCTGTTCTGATTTTATTGGTAATATATTAATTTTCCCCAAGTTGAGTCTTTTCTCCCTAATCATAAATGCTGAATGATCTCCCTGTCCTTATCTCAAACCACAAGCTTTTTGCTGTATTTTCTCTGCCCTGTCCAGCTAAGGAGGGCAGTGATAGAGTGGTTTTGGTGGGCACCTAGCATCCTGGCACGGTCAACACAACACTACATTTCATTTTTTTATTTTCAGTAGTTCAGTGCATTTTTTACTTGTTTTGACAATCCTGTGTGTTCTAAAGCATAATGTAAAGTACTATGATCTAGAAATAAGAAGTACTTAATTAAGAGTTTAAAGATTTGGAACCCAATTCTATACTAATCTTTCAAAACTTCTTTACAGTCCAGAAACTAAAGACTGCTGTGCTTAATATGCAAACTCTTTTGTGAACTGAACCCTGCAGAAATTATGCAACCCCATGCACCATTTGAGATTCATAACAGCATCTGCCGAAAATCAGTCTGTAACTGAGAGAAAATTAAACAAATATTGCACAAAACAAACAAACAAAAAACTCAACAACCACAAAAAAAGATGGCAGTACAGCATTAGTGAAAATTGGTGGCCAGAGAAACAGTAATGCTACTTAAAAAGAAAATGAGCCTTGATATTAAACAAAGAGATTCACTTCTGACTTGTTTTTAAAAAATTGAAAAATAAAACCCTCCGCTTTCATATTTCTAGTTTATTTTCTTTTAGAGTTATTTTTTATTTAATTTTTACTCATGGTTTCAAACTAGGATCCTTATTTGTAGTTGTTTACTCTGTTATTTTATTCTGGTTTATATTCTGAAAGCTGATTTAAACTTTTTAGAAAACTATGAGACAGGATATTATGGCATTTTGAGTCAACTGATACTTTCTTTCAGTTTAAGAAAATAATATGCCCTTAAACAAGTCTAATTTATCCAAGTTATTTTGGATTACCAGTATTAGAATGAATAAATTCACATCTGAAATCTAATTCTACTTTTATTTTCAATAACAGATCTCACAACATAATTCATTCACTATCCACTATGGAGAAAAGTTACAATAATTTCAAATCAATACATTATTTATAATAATTACCAAATCTTTTTAGTCTTTTTTTTTAAAGAAAAAAACCAACTACATTATTTAATGAAATATTCTGAATATCGGATACCTGTTGTTATTTTTATATTTCAGACAATACATAATAATTTTTGACAAAACTTATTTTGTACTCTATGAAAAATGTAAATAATAGACACTAAAAAATTATGAAAAAACAATGCCTTCTTATATTTTTTTATAATTCTTAGAAATCACAGAATGTATTTATTAACAATCTCTAATGTGCCCCAGGATAACCAGTTTATCATAAGGAAAAAAGGTAAATATTTATTCACATTTAAACATAATATCCAGATAATACTCATATTTTCTTCTTTTTTTTCACTTTAAAACAGTATTCGAAACTGTTTAAAACCCCATATTAAATAATAAATCTTGCCTGTGATACCATACACAAATTGAACATTATGGTAGGACAAAAGAAGCAGGATAGAATCAAATGGAGAAAGAAATAAAGCAGCTGCTGATTGTAGTAGATA
>NW_010272533.1:0-3010 GCF_000690775.1 Eurypyga helias
GTGACACTGTGCTCACCTGGATGACAGCTAGAGTCTTTTCACATATCTCGCAGCTCACCCGGGGGTAGGGATTGGGTGATTACTGCCTCATCTATGGGTTGTGTCTCTTAGTCTTCTACTGATGGCCCTTCTTCAGGGCCTTCCATTACTAAACAAGCCAACATTCACATCCAAGATTTCTCATGTATAGGGGCTCCTGATACTGACACAGGCTGGTTCTCTGGTTCAGCTGCAGTGCTGGTCACAGGGGTTGGAATAACCTCTGCCGGGGCTGTTGTTTTGTCGACATTTTGTCAACAGATCCAGAGACCTTCTCTTCCCCTTGAGGGTTCCGAGTAGTGTTGAACAGGGTTCAGTAGGCACCGGCCAGTCCCCAGAACATTGCAGTGATTTGTGTCTCTCTGGAATTGCCAGTGTGACAGCATACTTTTCCCAAATATTTGACTAGTTTTTCAGGATTCTGCACATGTTCAGGGGTAAAGTTCCAAAACACCAGAAGTGCCCACTGTACTAGGTACCTGCCCATACTGTCCCACTCATAACTGTCTAGCCTCAGAGCTGATCTCTCTTTCAAGTTGTTTTAAGGATACACAACTACTTAAGAACAGCACTGATTCAGGAGATAGCCATAGGAACATGCTGGTGTGAACATCCCAAGGATGTTCAGAATTCTCAAGAGCTATTTTAACTAGCATGGAGGAGGAAGAAAAGGTGAAGGAGAAAGGGAAGGTGAAAGGGCAGTGGAAGTCTTCTCAGATAATCTATGGGGGAGAGAACCGGGACAAAGAGAGTGTAATTATTAATAGTTTCTGAGAAAAGGTTCCCAAAGTATGGAGGTGACGGCAATGCTGAGCTCAAACATCTGATCAGTCTCAGTACGTGTGATTTTATCCTATCATAAGCCAGCATTACAGAGTACAGTAAAATGATAACCTTACTACAGGCTCCAGAGATGATAAACACCACAACAGGGAACATACAGAGCAAGTACAGTGTTACAGAACACAATGCTGAGAACAAGCAAAATTCTGAAAGAAAATAAATCAACATTGTGACCAGCAACTACTAAACTAATACAATGAATAATTCTATGAATTTGTTTTCACATGCTTTGGTCAGCTCTGTCATAATCTCAATCTCTATGTTGGGTGCAAAAAAGGACTGTAGTGGTTTAACCCAGCATGCAACTAAACACCACGGAGTCATATCCTCACACTCCCTTGCAGTGGGATGAGGGAGAGAATCAGGAAAAAGGTAAAACTTGTGGGTTGAGATAAAGACAGTTTAATAGGAGAGAAAGTGAAGGGATAATACACAAAACAAGTGGTGCACATTACTGGTCACCACCCACTAACCCATGCACAGCCAGTCCCTGAGCAGTGGCCACCAACCCCTGGCCAACTCCCCCCAGTTTATATGTCCAGCATGACATCGCATGGTAGGGTAGAATATCCCTTTGGCCAGTTTGGGTCAGCTGTCCCAGCAGTGTTCCCTCACAGTTTCTTGTGCACCCCCATCCAGCCTCCTCGCTGGCAGGGGAGTATTAGGAGCTGGAAAGTCCTTGACTTAGTGTAAGCACTGCTTAGCAACAACTGAAACATTAGTGTTATCAACATTATTCTCATCCCAAATCCAAAACACTGCACTACAGCACCTACTAGGAGAAGAAAATAGCTTTACCCCAGCCGAAAGCAGGGTCACCAGTTACATAAAAATACATTTCCCATACTATCTTCCCCGTGATTATTCTAAACCTAAGTTCTTCACACTTGAAAAAAAGTTCCCACTCTACAGAGTAAGAAAAGAGAACTTGAAATAAACTCTTTGTGAAGCATCCAAATTAGCAAGACATGAAGCAACAAAAAGAAAAACTAGGCAACTAGTATTATTTAACTGAGAAATCTATCATTGGGAATAGGTCAAGTGAACAGGTGAAAGACACAAATTCAATGTTTTGCCTCTGCTGCAGATTTTACCACTGTCCCACCTCAGAGCCACAAAACACAATTGAATGAAAGCAGTGAAAGGTGTTTTCCAACTACTTGTTGCAGAAAAAACCCACTACCACTACATTAGAAGAGTAACTAAATCTGGGCAGGATTTGTCATGGGTTCAGCATCATCCTATATTCTGATTAGTTAATTAGATGATAAAAGCCAGCTCTTCTAAAGTTTAGATGTATCAGAGTGTGGGGAAGGGCTGCACACATATCAGAGGACAGGTTCTTATTTTAATGGTACCTTGGCAAAGTACATAAATGAACAGAGAGCTAAATATGATTTACTTGACAAAGAGAAAGCATTTGGGCAATAAAACCCCAAACAACCCAAAACAGAAAAATCCCCACCAAAATAAAACCTCTACACTCACAGACTAATTACAGCTCAGTAAGTATAATCTGTAAAAACACAAGATGAGGAATGATTAGCTAGGTATTCAAGTCAACACTAAGGAAAAAAAAAAACTTTACAGAAGAATCACCACAATACTACATTACAAAAAATAATTAAAAAAAGACAAAAAGAAAAAAATGGGCAGACACATGAAACGATGCTGATTATACTTATACATTAACTGGACTCCAGTGTTTTGGTCCACACCTTGCTTGAGGCACGGCCCAGCTGAAAAGACTCCACAGCCAGCCATAGAGAACTGAGCCTCCAAGGCCAATAAGGAAGAGTTAGCAAAGCTGCTGTTGGTAGCTAGAAAAAGGGCTGACTCTACAAAGCCGGGCTGTCTTTGCCTGCATGAAGGCTTGACTGAGAGGGAAGGGTGGCACAGGATTCTCTGCACCCACCTGGAACAGCAGCGATAAGGAATTTAAGTGACAACACAGGCTAGGCAAGGGTTTTTGGTTTCCTTGTTTTGGGTTTGGTTGGTTTTTTTTTCAGGAAAGCAAGGATGCTTTCAACATTAATTTTAAATAATATTTTGAGAAAATTCTTCCAGAAACCAGCTAGGGGTAGTCTACCCTGGCTTTAAGGAGACATCCATAGCCTCATTCATCTAA
>NW_010272534.1:0-18249 GCF_000690775.1 Eurypyga helias
GGCTTGCCGGAGGGCTCTTCCCCAGAGCGTGACCTGGTTGTGTTCCTCCTTTCTGCAAACCCAGCCGAGGTGCTGGCAGGGGCGGTAGATGCGTGCAGTGCCGCAGAGGGTGCACAGTAGGTGGCCGGGGGGAGAAGAGTTTTGTGTTTTCTCCCTTTGGGAGAGGGATGCTCTCCCAGCTTCCCTGGAGTGGCTGGGCCTTGAAAGTGAGCGGAGGGAGAGGTGACCACTAGCTTCCTGTTTCAAGGTACTTGACTAAGTCCTTCAGCTGTTAACAAGTGGCGAAACTACCTAAAAGGCTCATACTTTAACGTGGGTTAATTTCAGATTTTTACAATCTCTTCCTCTGGCTGTTAACTTTTGTTAAAGCTTACTTGGAAGGGAAAGTGAATCCAAATTTCTGTTGCTTAGGATTACTTTCTAGTTGAAAAATCTTAATATGTTATGGTAATAGGCGTAGAATACCTTTCTGCTGCTCCCTTCCCCCTACGATTTTGTAGTTAGAGCTGACAAAATCTTATTTGTCTTGAACTCTCCTTTGAAGTGCATTCCTTTACAGTGAAATGCTGTAGACCTTTCATCTGCCCTTCCAAAAAGCAAAGACCAGCTATAATATACTCCCTTTTTCTACCTCACCATGCCCAGGTGTGTACCCAAGTGTAAATGATACTAGTGTACCACTAGTGCTTCCTGATCCGGAGATTTGCTTGTCTCCACGCTGTCTGTAATGCCAATTCTGCGGCTGCAAAGTATTGACTCCAAGGATTTTCACCCCCAAAGAAGCATTTGCTCAGTCCCACCTACAGAACTTCACTGTTTTAGCAGCTGGGGGTTGATGATGGGAAGACTTGGGTCCATAAACACACAAATGGCCCATTTTCATGCAAAACCTGAGCAGAGCTCTGTGTGTACCATCAGCGGGAATCTGTGGGGTCCGGGAAGGGGACTGAGTTGGGCTGACCTGTAGGCAGCCCTCTGCCTTGGGAAAAATGAAGGGATGAAACAGTGGTGCAGTTCCTGGTTCTTGCTCCACCTTGTGCTATAGCCTCTCTTTTAGGATCAGTCCCCCAGGGGACTTAGTATCCCACAGTGAGATGAGTTTAACTGAAGACTCAAGGGCTAGTGGGGATGGGGGCAAGAGGGAGAGAGACGCCCTCTGTTCCAACGTGTGTAAGTCCTGCTGACTTTTTGTCAGAAAGGTCTAATGGCTTCTCAATACTTGGGCATTGTAATGTCCTGGAGTCTCCTGTGATGATAACACTAAAGGATGCTGAGCCTTATTAATGAGGATCAGCATCTTATTGTTCTCCTTGTCAGAAAGGGTTGAAATAATACCGCAGCAGTATGCTTGATGCATGCTGCCTCTTCTGAGAGTTTTGTTTTGGGACCTTGTGTCAGAAACCTCCCCCTTCCTCCAGCTGGATAAATCCAGTGGGATGAGTCCAAGTCATGCTGGTGTCATTATTTAAATAATGTCTGAAATTGAAATGTGTATGACAAGGTTGAAAAACAAATGCAAAAGTCATACCTTCTTTGCTCCAGATTGTCCCAATAGTGTGTATGGCGCTGTGATCGGTTACAAGGTGACAGAATGTAGTTGGGAATTCCCTGCCAATGTGGACTTAATCGGCAAATCCCAATGACATAAAATAGCCAAAACTTCAACTCATGTAAGAATGAATTTCATTGCTCAGATATTATGGATGGATTTCCATAGCCCGTCATCTAAACTTGCTGAGTAGTATATGGATCATGCTACGCACTCTTGTGTGGACTCATTTTTGGTGTAGAATGAAGCAAGTAACTACTGATGAGCAGTGTAAAAGTAGCTGGGAGCCTGAGAGTGATCTTGCTTTAGAGTGTGAGAATGAATGGGGTGGAAGATGGTGTCATCAGTGCATGAAGTGATTACAGGTTAGTAAAAAAGGGTGTTTATTTGTTGTATGCATTCATTGGAGGGTATGAGTGCTTTTAATTTATGTTAAGGGACAATATTATTGCTCAAGTGCCTTGGTGTTTTTAATAAAAATCTATTACATATATATAAGCCAATTAGCTCTTCCTATAATCAGAAACTTCTTCCTCTCCTAGCAGGTTTACGCTTGCACTGTCTTATAGAAAAGTGACTGCAGTTTGTGATTGGGAAATTTAAAGAACATAGATGGACTAGATTCTTGAACTGTGCTAGTCTTGTAGTTAAAGCCTACGTTTTTAGAGCATAAATAGACTTTATCAGCCCAAAAGTTATTAGAAATGAAATAACTTCTGCAAGGTCTTCTTTGCCTTCCTTTATAACTCTGGCTTGAGTGAAAGCATAGGGATGGAAAGAACTGTTGGACTATGGTAAGGCAGGCTGTCAAGATGGGTATCACTTGTGCTTAAGTAATATATTTTTCATGAAAATTACCTAGGTGAGATTTCTTCCTTTCTGAGGTTACCATGGATAAAAATACATGCTACCATGTCATTAATTACAGTGAACTTGATTAATATGGTTAATCTGTAAACGATGGCTATCTGCATTTCTCTTGTTCATCCTAACTATTTTATTATGGCACTGGTGGTGGTTGTTATTATTTGTCATTTCATAACTGGCTGTGGCTCTTCCTACTTACGAAAGCTAGGTCTGTAAAAGCAGAAAGGGATGCTGGCTTTTAGGATTCAAAAAGTATTTCATCCTGAAATTCCGTGAATGTGTCTTGATTAGTCATGCACAAGACTCTGTTTCATAACATCAAGGCTCAAGCCCTCCCACTTGAAAGTTGTCATTTGCCATGTGTTTTTCTTTTGACCTTTATGGCTTCTAGTTAAAGATATATAGTAGAACCTGTATGTGCCAGGACATACCTTGAGTTACTCAAATGCAAACAAATCAAAGGAATCCTGAATGAAACTTTATAAGAGCCATTTGGACCATAATAAAATCTTTTGTGGCAATGTGTATAAAAATGTTAGGTATCTTATTCAGTTTTTCCACATGATGGAAACTCCTAGACTTTAATTTTCCTGGTCATGAGTTAATTAATGTACTCACTGAAAGCAATTAACTAAACCACTTACCCTTTTTTTGAAGTATAAAGGGACATTTTGTAGGACAAAGTGTAACTTATTTAACAGCAAATGTGAATGTACATAGTGGTCTTTTTCTACTACAAGTGAGTGGTAATGCAATTAGTTGTTGTTGGGTTTACTAGAACATGTGGAAACTTTTCTGTAGTACAAACCAACCGAAATCGGTAAGAACATCCCAACAACTAACATGCATGTTTTGTGTCTGGGGCAAAGCGCTGCGAGGGATGTGTTCCACACACGCAGTGAAGATGTACCGTGCATTTTTACCTTCTGTGCACTTTGATTAAAATGCTTCCTTCTCTAACCACTTCGGCTGTGTAAACCCTCCACTGTATCACCACAGAACAAGATATCTCGATAAACTCACACGTTCTAGGAATAGTATTACGCAAGCATACTGAATGGAAAGCAGCCTCTGCCAGTAATGATAATTCCAGGCAAATGTCTTTGAATGCAGATGCTTTTTGCTTATCTGTTTCATAAGGCTGTGTGGACTCTGTAATGTTTAAAACAGCTGGGGTGCTATTAAGTGCTTGCTGTATGCAGTGTTTGGCTATCTGATGTCACCTGCAGGCTTTTCTGTGCTGTAAACCATCTCCTCTCATGAATACCTGAAATAAGACGTGTTGCAAAGATACAGTGCTGGTACAGCTTAAAGAATCCTTAAGCAGTATCTTCTACCTTCCTGTGAAGGATTAGCAGTGCAGTTAAACCTCTCTGAATATCACTGGTACAATGCAGCTTCTGAAAACGTGCTGAGCATCCTGCTTATGGAATTGCTGAATGTGAAGGAAAAGCCTGAATGTGATGTGAAATTATCAACAGAATAAACATGGTTGAGCTGGAGGAAAGGGTCCTGTTATAAAAAAGAATTCTAATGCTTATTTTAAAAAATTGCTTTGCAGTTGTCTTGGAGAACTTTCTGAGAGTAAATGCAAGAAGCAAAACCAGGGGTGTGGTCTTAATTTTAGGAGAGATGATATTGAGCAATTAGGTAATTGCCAAGCTATATTGCAAATGAAACATCTTGGCTAAAACTTGTTAATGCTTTAGTCTCCCTCTAAAAGGCATCATACTGAAACTGTAATATATTAGCAGACTAAAGATATGTCTATTTGGAAAAGACTCTGCTGTTGTATGACTCTTATTTATGAAACTGCATCTTTGTTTGCCGTGATTTCAGTGGGAGCCTGGACTAAACCTCCTGAGGCCCCTTCCAGCCTGAATTACCCAATAAGTCTAAAATTATGGGAGGGTATGGTTTTGTTCAGAAGTGTGCTTTCTGTATCCTGCAGTCAAAAATCTAATCATAATTGTGTAGTTAAATTTCGAGTTGGAAGGTTCATATTTACCTTAATGCTTTTTGTTGCAACTAGTCAAGAAGCTGTCTCTTAAACTGTTAGACCAGCAGCATTCGAATTTTAATTTTCTATTCTGCTTTTGTGGAGGGTGTCTCATGCAGTGGGTGTTTGTGTATGTATTATTCTGTTACATTATAACAAAAGAAAAATCTAAGGGCAATACTGACAGTGAGGTGGTTTTCCACCTGAAGTGTTTTAGGAGTCAGAAAGAGGAACTCCAAAAATACAGATTTTGGCTGACTAGAAGACAATAGCCTTCAAGACTTAGTTCCTGCAGCTCTGTTGTTGGATTTCTGTCTTCACCAGTTTGGAGGGGAAGGGAAATAGTTTAGTCTCATCTGTATTTTGTTTCTTTTACCTAATCTCTACAGAGAATTAAAATGTCAGAGTTGAATTTCAACCTCGCCTGGCACCTTAGAAAGCATCTGTGTGCAACACACTTAAACTAGAACCTATTATCTACAGAATGATTCCTTTATTGTGGCATATAGCTAGGCCTGCAAAACTGTCCTGCTGTAGTCTGATATGACCCCACTGTATGCTAGATAAGCTTTGCTACTGCAGCTCTGCTGAAACCCCTGCTTACCCTCTTAATTTTCCCTGAGATAAGCAAAGCTGTTCACTTCACTGGCTGCAACAGGCTGGTAAGTCTTTTTTGACAGGATCTGTATCTATCAGAACTTTCTGCTGAAATACGTTGAAGATGTTGGGAAGCGTGTTTATTCTAGGAGTGACTTCAGTTGTTATCAATACAAATCTTAATTTTAAACCACACCATTAATTTAAAGATATTTATGCTGTACTGCTTCCTAGGGAATTTGGATGCTTTTAGAAACCAGACTTAACCTCAGCTGCAACTAAGAGTTGTGTATGTATGTGGTAGACACTCCTTCTCTAGAAGGAATAGTGAGCATGGAGGAAATCTTGGGTTGTGTTAAAATGCTTCCATTTTCACTGGAATATGCATACCGTTTTCACTGGTACGAAAGGCTTTCATCTTTCCTTTCTCTACTGTAACAGTTTTCTCTCTCACCTCCTCGTATTGTGTTTGGAAATGTGGTTATGGTAGATAAGATCACCTTATTGGCTCTTGTACAAGAATTTGAAGGCTGACTGGTCCATTTGGGCCTCTTTCATGAGGTTAAGGTAGGACACAGTTCATGAGAAAGGTAAAGCTTGATAATAATCCTTCATCTCAGTGTTTTAGGAACTACTGCTGTAAGTGACAAAGGTTATAATATCTTTTTAGTACTTTTATACAGAAAATTAGGCAGAACTACACAGACTTTCTAGCTCAAGTTTCAATTTGACTAACTGCCTTTCTGTGTGATTACTGGGCTAGACAAAAAAATACAAGAACTTTTAATGTGCTAAACAAAATTAAGCTTTGTTTGGCAGCCTTAGTGATAAAGTGAAGCAACTTGCCAACATTTGTACTGAGAGAAAGGCCATGAGCTTTCACTATCAACACTGTGCAGGGTTGGGGTATTTTGTTTTTGACAGGCTCTTATTTCTGCCTAGTCTTTCAGGAACCTCAAGTACCTTAGACAATTGGCAGCACTGAGTGGAAGGGCAGAAGCTTGTCAATGGTGTCAGAGAAGTTGCGTTTTACATTTTATACTTGGAGTTAGCTGTATGCAGTCTATCACTGGTAGTTTTGAGTGGAAAGTCAAAGCCTTCTGTTCATCTTGCAGCACTTTCTCAAATCAAATTTTCTTATACGTAAATACATGCACTGAAAATATGCATTGATGTATTGTATTTAATGTAAAGTGTGATTTGGTTTCTTCTGTGAACAGGAGGAAATGAGATAACAGATCCTCTTGCAATTCAAAACTTAAGAAAAAGCCCCAAGTACTTGATAACAATGATGGTTTTTGAATGAGGTTTCAAGTTATGAGTAAGGTGTTTAGAATAATTGGTTGCCTGGGTTTCATTGCCAATTTCTAATCTGGGAGGGCCATCTCTTTCTACCCTGTTACTTTGCCTCTGACACTCCTGAGAAGGGTGCTGTTTTTACTGCTTGCCTATGATGCTCTAGGCTGGCAATTTATTTTTTTTCCCCTTTTATTAACTCCTTCATGTTGTTCTTACAGTAGGATTTTTCTGCTTTTCTGTCTTAATCTAGAGAAGGGCACAGATATTGCTTATGCTTTTTAATTTGCATGCTGGTATAAACAGCATGATGCAAAAATGATGACTTGGAATCCAGAACTGAATGAAAGACCAAGGCCAGATGCATTTTTTTCATTCAACTGTGGACTTACAGGTTCTACTAGAACAGAGTCATAGAATAGTTTGGGTTGGAAGGGATCTTCAAATGTAATCTAGTCCAACCCCCCTCTGCAGTGAGCAGGGACATCTTCAACTAGATCTGGCAACCCAGAGCACTGTCCAACGTGACCTTGAATGTTTCCAGGGATGGGGCATTGCCCACCTCTCTGGGCAACCTGTGTCAGGGCTTCACCACCTTCACTATAAAAAAAAAAATTTCTTCATTGGATCTAATCTAAATCTACTCTCCTCTAGTTTAAAGCCATTACCCCTGTCCTATCAAAACAGGCTGTAGTAAAAAGTTTGTCCTCACCTTATAAGCCCCCTTTAAGTACTGAAAGGCCACAATCATGCTTCCCTGGAGCCTTCTCCAAGCTTGAATACCCCCAAGTTGTACATAGAACTAACACTAGTTATTAATCACATAAAACTGTCCAGCTTAAGCAACCGTTAATTCAACACTTGCATGTGATTACTTTTTTTGGCTTTGCCTTGTTTGCCTTTGAGTGTGGCTCTGTGGTATTTTGCTGGCCAGAGTTAAACTACGACAGCAGTGAAGGCTAATCTTCCTTCACTAAGGAAGAAATATATTGACGGCTCAGGAAGGAGAGGCTCTAGCATCAGTCTATCTACCAAGTACAGCATGGATTCTTTAGAAGCAAACTGTTTTTTTTATGCACTTAAATTGTGCAGATGTCTGAGAGAGAAAGAAAATGACCTCCCTGGGCAATGAACTGCACTCTTTTTACCCCTTGAATTAAAGTAGCAATTATTAAAAAACACAATTAGTTTTCACTGCTTTAAGTAAAGCCATTTAATGTGACTTGCAGGCGAGGCTAGACAAACCTTCAGCTCTCAGAAAATTTGATTTCCTGACCAAAAATGTCACTGCAAAACAATGTTTGGGTGAAGGAGCTTATGAACTCAGTTTCAAAACCTTTTAAAAATAATCCTTTTTATGGAGCAGTGATTTTTCTTGAGTCAACTTTGAATCAACCTGTTATTCAGAATGACAGCAGAAGCCATTGTTTCTGAAAGGCAAAGTAACTTCTAGCTGCCATTTAGACAATATGAATTGACTTAATCAGAGAAAACCTTTACTCTGAATTAGTGTAAGAACACCTCTCTTGTATGCTGAACCTTAAAGGGCAGAGGTATTCAGGAAGTAAAGGGGGCTTCTTCACTGGACTGAAAAGATGAGAATTTATATTTGACTTCTCATCTCTTTTCATCCAGTCACGCTTTAGTCAGATACAAAGACAAAGCCCTGAGAATTCTGCAAAACTGATCATTTTTAAGTCATTACATATTTAAAACAACAAGGAGAAAATATGGAGAGAAAGTTGCATGGCTCAAGTGTTCTTGTTTTGATAGTCAGCTTCACTTCCACTGTTCATTTGACCCTTTTTTAATGAGGAAAGTAGTGCAGTGAAAATCTCCAGAAGCCTGTGCCCAGAGTCTGCCCAGGCGAACAATGAAAGTATAGATTCAAAAGTTGATATTTGAGTGGGTGGCCATTTTTGTGTGTTTGACTGCTAGAAAGTTGCATGGCTCAAGTGTTCTTGTTTTGATAGTCAGCTTCACTTCCACTGTTCATTTGACCCTTTTTTAATGAGGAAAGTAGTGCAGTGAAAATCTCCAGAAGCCTGTGCCCAGAGTCTGCCCAGGCGAACAATGAAAGTATAGATTCAAAAGTTGATATTTGAGTGGGTGGCCATTTTTGTGTGTTTGACTGAAGGGAGAGTGTATACATAGTGTCATTTAGTTTCTGATCCAGGTAGCTCATGGAAACCTCTTGGCAATAGAGTTGGTGACTCTTCCACATATGCGTGCACATGCACAAAATTCTCTAAAGTATATTTCTGTTCTAAAAGCTTTTGAACTTAAAGCTTTAGTAACAAAGTGTTAGTACATCTACATCTAAAGTATGATTTTTTTTTTTATCCTAAGTGAACCTAAAAATGCCTTAACTTGAGAGTTGAATGAGAAAATGCTTGTTGACAGGTCTAATCATGCTCAGAAAATGTGTATTTTTAGAACAACAGCACACCCCACCTAAGAGCGAGAATAATCAAACGGGTCTCCTTAAAGAACCTTAAATTGCTAATATGCTGCAGAAGTAATTGTGGAAGAACATCACAGGCACTCATGGCAATGACAGAAATAGTATTACTTTTTTCTTAAACAGCCAGACTAAGCAAATGTGTTTAACATCAATAAGATGATGGATCACTGGGAATGCTGTGTCCTAAATTTCACTGGAAGCTTTTTGGTGACGTTTTTGTCCTCGTGGCAGTAAAGAGTATGTTGATAATTTTGGGAGAAGATTATGTAATATAGCAAGAAAGGCTTAAAGCCTATTTGGTATGGTTCAGGAGTGTACCAGAGACCAGCTGCAGTTATCAAACACTGATCCTGAAATTAAACAAATAGCCTGTTGCCAGTTGCTAAAAGGGTTCAGGGGACAAATACAGAAGGTGGATGTTTAAAGTGTAAAGATGGCTTTCTGAATGCTGATCGCTACAAACTGGTAATTATGTATGGAAAAATATTCTTCAGTTATGCAAGATTTTGTATCACTTGAACAGCAGCTTTCATTGGTCACCAAAAATATGCCACCTGAGAAGCTTCAGCTACTTGTCTCTGAACACTGCCCTGCTGTCTCCTGGGAGAAGAAAGCTTCTGTCCAAACCGGTGTGTGTATTCAAAATCTTTGGACAAATTTCTCTAGCTTTTTGGCTCTCTGCTTCAGGGTGAGCCTTTTATTTCATGTTTCGTACTGTGATAACAGATACTGATCAAATGTTTGACATACTTGGTATCTGAAACGTGAGCTACGCTTGTACCTTGGTGGTGCTTTCAGTACTGACTCTGTATTCCACGCAGCTTTGCAGAGCTGGAGACTGTTACTTCTCCTATGCTTGACTAGAGAGAATAAGCATAGAAAACTGCATTGGGTTTGCATGGCAAGGATTTGGTAGTGGGGGGGCTACATGGGTGGCTTTTGTGAGAAGCTGCCAGAAGCTTCCCCAGTGTCCAACAGAGCCAGTGCCAGTCGACTCCAAGACTGAGCCCATCACCATCCATGGTAGCACCTCTGGGATAACATACTTAAGGGGGGGAGGGGGCAATCTGTGTAACTGCAGCCAAGGAGAGGAGTGAGAGTATGTGAGGGGAACAGCTCTGCAAACACCAACGTCAGTGGAGGAGGAGGAGGAGGTGCTTTAGGCATCGCAGAGATTCCCTGGCAGCCCATGGTGTAGCCCATGGAGAGGCTGGCTGTGCCCTGCAGCTGTGAAGGGAAGGGGACACAGACCAGCCCGTCGGCCCGGGGAACAGCCGGGGGATGCCCCCGCGCTGCAGCAGGGCGATGCCCGAAGGAGGCTGTGACGCTGTAGGCAGCCTGCGCTGGAGCAGGCTGATGGCAGGAGCTATAGCCCTGTGGGGGGACACATTGAAGTAGTCTGCTTCTGAAGAACTGTGTGTGGAAAGGATCCATGCTGGAGAATTTCATGGAGAGCTGTCTCCAATTGGAGGGACCCTATGCTGGAGCAGGGGCAGAGTGTGAGGAGTCTTCCCTATGAGGAGAAAGGAGCAGCAGCTCCTTCACACTCTGTGTGATGAACTGACCCCAACCCTCATTCCCTGTCCCTCTGTGCCATGTGAGGGAGGAGACAGAAAAACTGGGAGTGAAGCTGAGCATGGGAGGAAGGGAGGGATGGTAGGAAGGTGTTTTTAAATTTGGTTTATTTCTCATTACCCTGCTCTGACTCTTGGCAGTAAATGAAATCAGTTTCCCTGAGTCAAGTATGTGTTGCTCATGATGGTAACTGGTGAGTGATGTCTCTGCCCTTATCTCAACCCATGAGCCTTCTGTTATCTTTTTTTTCTCTCCTGCCCAGCTGTGGTGGGCAGCTGGCCTCCAGCCAGGGTCAACCCACTACAAAAACAGTGTTGGAATTAACACTGAATGCTTCTACTTAAATGTAGAGCACAAAATTTTGAAGTGCTAGAATTCCAAACTTGTCACTTAGTGTAGAATCATAGGAAAACTTAGACTGGAAATACAGGCCTCCTGCTCTGGAGGCTCGACTAGGTGACCTCTTGCTCAAAGCAGAGCTGTCTTGGGAGTTCTCTGTTTGTTCTTCCGATAGTTGCACACTAAAAGGACATTGAAACAGTATCTTCTATTGCAAACCTTGCTTGCTGTAGGAGCACAGTGAGAGCCTTGTGGAAATGCTCCCTCCTGGGTGCTTGTAATTAACCTGGTGGTTACTGCAGGATGCAGAGCATCACAAACTTTCAGCAGGTTATTTTCTTGGCGTATGTTCAGCTCCAAATAGCACTTGTGGGAGTTGGTATACTCCCTAAAACAGGGTGCCTCAGGGAACACTTTCCTTTAGAGAAAGCGACTTTCTGTTTTGGAATGTGTACAAATGCCAGGGGCCTTTTCTTACTCCTGCCAAGCTTCAGCCTGGACTGCATCTCAAGTTTTAATAATACTTGAGGGCTCTTCCCTATGAATGGATTTCCTCACTTTAATTATTGTGCTAGGGTGTTGGAATCGTGTGTGCTCTCTCCTTGCCTACTCCAGCTTTTTTAACCCGAAAGTATTTTAGTGCAGTGTCACAAGGAAGACAGTTTGCTGACATCCTCGGACCTGGTCAGAGAATCACCGAATGAAATACTTCAGGCTAGATATAAAATTAATTGCTGGAGAAAGGAATAACCAAATTTAAATATGTCAAATCAGGGAGAAGCTTAATGCTACTGCTGAAGAATTCCTCCCTTACCAAAACAAATAGTGCTCAACTATTCACACAGCATCCATTGAAAGTGACACTTTGCTTGCAACTTTTAAGCAGAAAAATTATCCCTCTATTTTGAAAAAGGAGTATTTGGTTTACATATTAATTTGTGTCTTTACTAGAGCACTACATGGTACATTTCTATGTACTAATCATATCCCACTGAAATGTTTTATCACTGAACCTTTTGGGAAGAATACTCCATTGTGACTATTTCTTAAAAGATTTCTTCTGTAATTTGGCTCTATTGCTCCCCTCAGGACGATAAAAATATATTGTTATAAAGGCTTAGACATCAGCTTGTGTTTGAAACAAATATAAAGTGTATTTCCTTTTCCTCTGCACCTACTTCTCCTAGCACTGGTCAGATTGATTTTGTCTTTCCTACTATTGATACAATATTAATACTTAAAACTTGGTTTTTTTTCAATGCTTTCTGTAGAGATTTTATGGTTCTTTTAGTTATTCCCTTCACATGGGTTCAACTTTTTTTTTTTTTCATGTACCAAGTCTGATGTGTGACAATTCCCAGGGAATGTTTTCTGTTTAGTGGTAATCAGTGCAAACCAAATGTAATGATTCTCAGGTTAATGTAATGTATAGCCTCTAGATATAATTTATGTAGAGTAAGGGAATGATTTTTTTTTTTCTATTCAAGTTTGAGTATCTAATTCTAAGATCTGTGTGTGCTAGATAGAATATTCTATTAGCTAACATGCAGCTGTCTCTTCCAGCACTTTAAAGGGACTAAAATATGTTCAGGGCCCCCTCTTGCTTTGCCTCTATGAAAGTCTGTGGGAAATTTCTCCTGAGATCCTCCATGTCGCTATAAGGTCACTTTTACATAGCCAGGTGCACCTTGCTATCAAGTGCCTCACTTGAAGTGATAGGTGCCCTAAGTAGCCCCTGAGCTGTTGCTACCTCATAGCCAGTGCCTTAGGAAATGAACTCGAGAGGCCAGCACTGAGGGCTGCTCTCTGTGCTGAAGTTAAGCACGTGACCTCCTGAACAGGTATCTGAGAGTTCCCAGTAAATACCCAGCTTTTATCAACTTCAGGGATTTCTGAACTCACGTGGATAAAAGAAGGAAAAGGGTCTCTGAACTCATCAGGTCCTGGTGCTCTATTGTTTTTGGAAGTGCCTCTTAGAACTGCTTTGTCTTCATTGCTTCCTTGTTTGATTTGGTCCTCTTCAGCCCCACTTACTTTTTCAACTTAGATTATGTGAGACTGGAGAGTAACTTTTTTGTTGAGCAAGACAGAGAAAGTGCTGCCCATAGTGCTGTCTTGAGGTATTCAAATGCACAGAGTATGCTGATGCTACAGGCATAAACAAATGATAAAACCGCTTTGACTAGCAGAACCTTGGAGCTATGATACTTGGTCCAAGAACTGAGGGAGAATGGAGTTGATAATCGCCTCCACCACAAAAAATCCCCCAGACACCCACCAAGCTTTAAGTGAGTTAGGTCTTGTTCTGACAGTTAAGGTGTGTGCATCAGATAACATCTCTATGAGATAGCACTGTGCACAGCCTCTATTCTTTTTAGCATGTGTACTCGCTGAATCTTTGGTATTAATTTAGTGCTTTCAGGAGTTTCAAAATAGACCACAGCAGGGTTGGATGAATCTGAAATGCTGTTCTATTTCTCCTTTCTCAGAGGAAGATTTTCTGTTCCTGTGTGGTCTGCTTCACCCACTTGACACGTGAAGGTGCAGTTGTCAGTGACAAATGACTGACATCCATTGACAGGACATCAAAGCTTCCTCTGTTGCGTGTTGTGTGGGTGAAGGTGAGGAACAGGACACTTCCTAGGGAACTGGTCTGGAGCCTGTATTTTTATTCCGTTTCCTTAACCAGGAAAGGATTAAAACCAGACTGGCAGAATGAGTAGTGTTGCTTGGCTTGCAAGCATATCTGAGGCTTACAAGCCTAGCTGACGGTTAGGTCTAGGCTTCTGTTACATTTGGACATGGTTATAGAAAGTGGCAACATCTAACACCTGTCATTCGGGAAAGGTCCTGAATGACTAGTAAATATTAACCTGTAATGACTACCATATGGCACTTGTTTGCAGCTGGAAGAAATCAGGAACCCTCAAGAGGCC
Source organism: Eurypyga helias (assembly GCF_000690775.1). Lineage (NCBI taxonomy): Eukaryota > Metazoa > Chordata > Aves > Eurypygiformes > Eurypygidae > Eurypyga > Eurypyga helias. The sequence continues at coordinate 13,623 of NW_010272534.1, forward strand.
AGTGGTTGGAGACTGTGTAAAATTCAAGTAAAACTGACACTTCCGAAAATCAAAGTGGCTTACTGTATACTGGTGCTGACTGACTGTCGGGTACTTAAAGCTCGTGTCTCAGTGCTGGTGTTAGTTGCAGAAAGGTGTAACTGGACAGGCAAAGATGGAAGCATGCTTGAAACAAAATAAACCGTCCTCTAATTTGCTATGTGTTTGTCTAAGGAGTTGGGTTATGGTCTGTATTAAAGCTAGAGGATGGCTTGCACTGAGTTTAGCATTTAGAACTGAAATGAGCACTAGTGAGATGTAGACTGCCTGCAGAGCTCCATCCCCAAAGCCTCCCATTCCAAAACCGAAAAGCCAAGCCACAGGTACTTTGTTTAGGGTGCTTCTCTGTTAATGCTGTCTAGTTAGAGGTTCACGCAGGTGCTGTGCTGCCTGCTGAAGAGGGAAATGTGGTGCTTGGCATCAAGCTCATGAACTTGAAGGCGGAGCGGGCTAGAAGTTCACCTCCTGTCTTTAGTGCTCTTTGCTTGCACTGTTTACCAGGAGGTGTACTTGCCAAATCTAAAGATGGTGCCTATGGATGGCAGCATAAAGGTAGTACTTAACCTGAGCTGCTGTTTAAGGGAATTTTTGCAAATGTGTACAGCATGATATGGAGCTGTCTGGAAACCTGTGTTCCTTAGGACAGGAGTAAAAGCACTTGGCTTCACAGGTCTCAACTTTGGCTTTGAAATGTTTGTTAGAAAAGCATTGGAGCCCTATGATTATTCTGCATTCTGTTTGTCCCACCCAGTGAAAAATGCTACACCAAAGCCTATTCTTTGTCTTGTAAGGCTAACAGACCACAGAAATGGGAGAGTTTTCAGAAGTGGTAAGAACTGCCCATCTCCTCTTCCTTGCCTACCATTGAGTGCAAGGCTGGCAGCAGTCATTAAAGCAGAGTGGCAACAGTCGTTTTTGAGGATGGAAGGCTTTGTAGAAAATCAGGGTGACCTACTGTGAGTTGCAAGGGCTAACTCTGTACTGCCTGCTTAAAGTTTCTTCATGTTCTGAAGTGTTCTCAATCTTCCTCCTCTGAAAGCTAAGTATGGAGGAAGGGAGAAAAGGCTGGGATAGCAGGGAAGTTGACTGGATGCACAGCTGAGCTCTTGCACTTTCTGTCCTCTTGATCAGGAATCGGATAGAGAAAGATTCTGTCAGGCTGCAGTAGCTCCTGTTCCAGGGGGATAACTTCTCTGCACATTTGCTTGCTGCTTTCACCTTAATTGTTAGATAAGAACTAAAGTTAGGGAACTGCTAACTTCTGGGAGGTTAAAAACTTTCTGCATAAGCTTCTTCCTGCTTACTTGCAACCCTCAGGGGCTTGCTAGGAATGAGTACCTCACATTTGTTTCTAGACTCTGATCAGCAGCTCAGACATTTATGTTGCCTGCCCTCCTCCTCCCCTAATTCGCCAATTGAGTCCTGCTGCACAGCAGGTCAGTCACTCAACCTGCCAAAATCTGTAGGTGAGTGCTTTTAGAGACCGTCTCTCTGAACCTTTTGTAGGAGTTTCCAGGAAAGGAGAGAGAAATTGTTCCCTGTATTATGCTCAGATTTATGGGGAGAAATATGTATGGGCAAATAGTTGCAGTTTGGGGATGAATGAAAGTTAAACAATCATTTGGGAATTTGTTCAGTAAAGAGGCTTAGTTTGCAAATTGCCTGTGGTTAGACTAACTGGTCTAAGGAAAGATCTATTGCTGCAAATATTGCCTTTATTTTAGCTAGAAACTGCTGTGAGAGAACCTTCACAGAGAACTGTGTCAAACTATAATTAGTACAGTTTAAAGCAATAAAATCCCATATCTTTACAGTATGAACTACAGGCAGAAAAAAGAACTCACCTCTTTCTTGTGGCACAATATTTTTAACAGACATACTTGCTTGAAGTTTGTGTATACTGAAGGTAGTTATGCCAAGGTTCTCTCGCTTATTTTTTTGGTTGGGTGTTTGTTTTTGTGTGTGTGTTTTTTGGGTTTTTTTAGTAGCCTTTTCATTCCAACCAGGTCATAGTAACTGTATTCTAAGAAAAAATGTATTTGATCTATAAACTGTTCCATCAGAACACTTGTTTGGGGTGCAGTAACTAGATTTAGTTGGGTCTATTACAGCTATGTTTTATGTTATTACTATGATATAAGCTCTGTAGGTGTCTAAATAGCAAATGACCTAGTGCTGCTCCCGAAGAGGAAAAAGAAGGGTTGTTTATCCATCAGATGTCTCAATCTGGTTTTAACCTGCCTTTGTTGGGTTCTCCTTCACAGTGGCCAGACCTGTGGCTACTACAGCTAAGAGCTTCCTCTGCAAGTCTAAACAGATCATCTACTGTGCAGACTTCAAAGAAAGATAGTGCCTCAAGATGTAACAGGTTAAATTACATGTCAGAAGTTCCTTCCTTGAAAAAAAAGATGGTCAAGAACTCTAAAGCATGTTTTGATTCTCACATTTTAGACCATGAAACTTACTCTCTTATTATCTTTTGCTAGGTAAATTGAGGGAGACAATTAGTTAAGGATATGTAATCTTTTAATTCTAATTTTAATTTTTAATTTAGAAATGTTACTGCTCATAAACACAATACTTCAGAGAAAAGAATGGCTGTTTGGATTATGGAGCTGTGGTGGCTTTGCTGCCATAGTTGAGTTCACAAAGATATCTGAGGAATAAACTGTTATTTGCAGACTCGTACTGTTCTGATGCCTAAAGAGCATGTACGTGAGATCATTAGAACTCACAATAGCAGCTTTAACTCTGCTTGTCAAATCCCCACAAAACCTTTTGTTTCTTGGTTATATTCATGTCCAGGCAAGTGAAAGGAAATGCAACTTACTGAAGATAAATGGCAAAATCTTTGACCTGGATGAGTAGTAAATCCTTATCTAGATAACTGCAGGTTGTTTTGTTAGACAGATCTTGGCAAGCTAATAAATGGGAGTATGTTCTTCAGGACCACCACCAAAATAAAGCTTAATCTTTGTCTGCTTGGAACATAAAGGCTGAATTTCTTTTCCATTGTAAATAGAGGTATAAATAATTGAGTTTGGGTCTTGCATGGTTGCAGCAGAAAGAGTACTGCAGTACAGTCTTTATATTGGTCAAATTATCCAATATTTATGCTCCCTTTTTCTCTAATGTTAAAACATTTCTATGTTGCATCCTCAGGTGCAGAGGGTGATGTCAGTAGCATTTAGGCAACTCCTGTAGCGGTTAGAATAACTGAGTGAGGCTCAGGATTTGTCCACTGTGTATAAGCTTGATTCTAGGATTAGGTCTTCCACAGTTGTCCAACAAGTACTTAGAGTATATACTGTGCAAATTCTCTTCTACCAACCTTAAATCACGAACAAGAGCAAATAGTGAGCTAATGCAATTCAGCTTTCAAATGTGCAGTTTCCACACTTTAATGAACTACAAAACAAGGTTAAATGCAGCAGTGAAGTTGCATGCATTTGAGCTACTGTGGGTATTGTAGGTGTTCCAGACTTCTTAATCGTTAATTTCTGTTGTACATGTCAATGTCTGTAAATGACTGGCTTCCCTCCCCATCCCTGCAACCTTTCCTATGGAAAGTGTATTAAAATATTGTTAAACTCTGATATGTTGAAGTATTTATATAATATTTAAGTACTTTAGTTTGAGGGTTTGGGTATTCCCTACATGCACTCAGTTAACTCTTTGGTTTCTCAGCAGCTGCATGGGATTTAATGGTAAATGGCTTCTGAAGCACAACTAAATTTCCCATCTAAATCTTTTAGGTAGGCAGCTAATGTCTTGCTTAAGTTGTGCTGTGTTACTTTGATTCTGACAGACTAAGACCTAAAGTCAGGCTAATCTCCCAGAAGCCATTAACCAGTCCTTTATGACTTATATTAACTTGATCTTAGTAGTTGATAAGATATTGTTTTCCCTTCACAGTTTTAGGAAGTCCCAAGTTGCTGTTTTCCCCAGGAATAGCATCAATCTACCTGGTGGTTTTTGGAAGTATGGTTCCAGTGCTGTTGTGAATGGCAGCAGGGAGATGGGGAGAGAGTGGAATATGCTGAAACTGCCTTGTGGCTGACATCTCTAAGCCTGATGAGAAAGGAGGGGAATGCCCAAAACAGAAGGCAGGCTTCCAGCCAAAACAAATGTTGAGGATAATTTAGGTTTATTCATTTCAGTGAGCTGCCTGTAACAAATCAGTGGCCAAAGGAAAGAAGTGAATTTGATTTTAAATGTGTACTTTTTTTCTTCAAACTGAAAAAAAAACAAACAAAAAAACCCCATTCTGTTGGTGGCATTTTCCTCAGTCTGTGTAAGACACAAAAGACTCAGCTTGTTCTGGAAGAATTATCCTTTGACCAGTAAACCAATACCCATCCCTCCTTTTATATACTAATGAAAAGAACTTGCTCTCCACACATGGATTCAATGGGGTAGAAGCTGTCAGGAAAATCCAATGAAAGGATTAGCTAAACTCTAATAGATTAATTAGAGCCCTTGATTGTGTCTCGCTATGCAGAAGTCACAGCAAACGCAATGATAGTGAGTTCATCTTTACAGGTACATGATGGGGGTGTGGAGTGGGGGGATGCAGCAGGAATACAGT
>NW_010272534.1:18280-32085 GCF_000690775.1 Eurypyga helias
GAACCAAATCTGAGCTTTTTCCATCTTGTTCTTAAAAGCTGGCTTGGTTTCTTATCCATCTTTGTGTAGCTGAAAACTGAAAAAATTTAATAGGCATGGAGATTGTGGCTTGTTCATAAGGAGCTGGTCACAAGTCAGTTACTTCCAAAGTTTTTTCATCCCTGTCACATAAGATAATGTGTCTTACTGACCAGAGCTGGGAATTGAACTACAGCTGAAATTTTTTGGCAGCCTAATACATGGCAGGTTACTTGTTCGGTTCCCCAACCTGTAACAAATGTACCAAGTGTAACTCAGCATGCCACTGAGGTTTGGAGTCGCTTTGTTTTCTGTGTCTGAAAACCCAATAAGTCACCTCATTTCAGAACTAGTGATGGCTAAGCTGTTACAAAGTGCAAGCTACTGTTATCACAGGCATGTAAATCTTGCTCTTAATGTAAATCTTTTCTATGCTTGAAATGTTGTAGTCATCTGCCTGCTTTGAGGTGTAGATATATTATTGCTCGTGTGCAGGAAAAATTCCAAGTGTTGCTGTGCATGGTATGGAGCCTGGTAATGCAATTTCTTTGCATTAATATGAGAAACAATTAAAATCATGACATCAGAAATCTCTAGCCTGTGGCTGCTGAGTGGCTTTCAAACTTGTACTGGCTTGTTATTTGCTATGCATTCTCCTGTAGCACAACTTTTGTGACTGCTTTTGCAAGTAAAAAAGACCTTGAGATTATTGAAAAGCCTAAACAAGAAGAAAACTTTCACTTAGAATAGGTCATTAAGGTTTTTTTTGCTCTGCAAACATGTTTTACTTTGTTGGTTTTTATGCTGTACTGCAATATGACCTGTAGGCAGCATGAATTAATCTTGATTTGTACAAATTCTCAGGGCTTTTCCGGTTCAGACTGTTTGGTTGGAGGGAGGGAGGGAACCAAAAAAAACCTCACTTAAATTGGTGGGGATACAAGTTGATACAAGTAAGAAACACTATCTGCCAAATACTGCTTTTGTACAGGAAGATAAGTGACTCTGCTGAGGGAATACTTCTTGATAAGCTTGTGAGTGAATAGATCTTCCCAGGATTTAAGCCAAAAATTACTACCATTTGATTACAGTGGGTATTTAAAGAGTTTTCTGATTACAGACTTCTCTTAGCTTCCCTTCACTGGTGTCTGGGAAAGACCATGTTCCTTTCCCGCAAGTAATGCGTCTAAACTGGATATCCAAAACCATCTGCCAGAAAACACTCAAGCATTTTTTCCTTTAAAATTCAACCAGAACAAGGGAGATGAGCACTCTTTGTTTATGCAGGACGACTTAGATGTGTCTTAAAAGCTACGTGTATTTTTTTAATGGCAAATTATTGGGAAGGACATGCTGTTTCTTTCTGCATCATACGTGCCATTGTTTATTGCCGGCCTATGCAGGCAAAAGGTGCTCCTCTGCCAGCTCTTTCAAAATGAGCAGAGGTCAGTCCCTGATTCTAAACAAGGTGACTTAAAGATCACTTCACTCAGCTTTATTTTGAGACAGCCAGAGCTGGGAGGCTGGGTGTGTGGGAAGTGCTGGGACTTGAGAGAGGCTTTAGGGCAGGGGATGAATCCTAGGGCTCTCTTCCTACTTAAGAGGGTCTAGTAAAGGTGGAGCCAGGTTCCCCTCATTCTGCATGGGCTAAGAGGCAATAGATATAAGGTGAAACATAGGAAATTCAGGTGAGATTTGGAGGGGCAGGAAGGGAAGCTTTGCCTTGAAGGCAGTCAAGATACCAGATCAAGGGCCTAGAGAGGCTGTGGGAACTCCATCTCTAGCTTTTAAACATGCAACTGGACAAGGGCCTGTGCAACCTGCCCTAAGTTGCCCTGCTTTGAGCAATTCCTTTTATCCCTGTTCACCCCAACAGTTGTTACTTGAAACTGAGGAAAAGTCTATTAGGAACATTGTCTGGACACTGTGAGGAAGACTAAATGAGTCTCTTCTGTTCCGTAACCTAAATAAATTCTCCTTATGCTGTGTAGGATCTTGATCATGCTTTGTGTGTGTGTGGTGTTTCAACCTACGTGTGTTTTGCCACTGCTCAGCTTTTGGTAGTTTTAATGTGTACTGATTCACTTTTATTGGTCCTGACCCTGCCTCTTGGAGGCAGCAAAGACTTGGATGTAGCTCTTGCTATGCTGTCCTTGAAATAAGAAACCAGCACATGAGCTAGGTAGCTTGCTGTTTCTTGGTGTTAGGCTTGTACTGTAAGGCAAGGGAATATTGCATGTAACTTAGGTTAATCCCTTTTAAATGAAGCTTTGTTAATGAGAATAATCCTAAAACTGGTTCACAAGGAACTTGCTTTTTTAAAATTTGCTTTTAAAAGTAAAAACTTCCTGATACCAAATTCACGGCATAACTTGGGTTGAAGGGGAACATCCGAAGGGCATCTAGCTCCAAACAAGGTCGGCCAGGCTACTCAGGGCTTTGTCCAGTCTGGTCTTTGGAAACCTAAACTGGCTAGTAAGGGTCAGTTTCCCTTTAGGAAATAGCTCTATAAACCCCTGTTAACTAAGAATTTTGAGTTTTCATACACATGAAATCAAGAAACTGATTCCAAATCTTCCATTTGCTTTTTGTAGAGATGCTCTAGTCATGTAGCATGACTGCTGTACTTAGAATTCAAAGCTCTGCTTTTTGCTACACATGCTTTAGTTGGTCCTGGGTTTGTGTAGCTCCAGGTGAATTAAGCCACTTCTGTGTTTTCAGTCTTGTTAGTGTGTTTAGGCTAAGAGCCAGGACATTCCTAGTGCCAGGTGGGTGATGGGTCATGTCTCAATGTCTCTGTGATAATGACGACTAGAATTCAAGTGTGGGTGTACTTTAGATCTGACACACCAACTGGTCTCCTGTGTGAAAGAAACTTTGTACATTATGTTCTCTGTAGATTACTGGGGTTGGGGGTGAGGACCCCAAATGCTCAGCATTTCCATCTTTTCAAGGATGTGCTGTATTTTTTTAATACAATGCTGCACGAGTTCTCTGAACAAGTTACGCTACCTGAAATACTTCAGGGCTTATCTTCTAATGTGGGAAGTGGTTTTTAACTATAAAGACATTTGAAAATTGATTACTACATGTATATGTATTTATAGAAGTGAGATTGATAGAATAAATGAAATTTCTTTTGTAGGATATTTCTACATCTGCTCGTCTCTGAAATTTAACAAGGAGCTCTAATGAGTATGTGACGTTGGTGTCAGGGAGAAAGAATATAAACTAAGCACATGTGGTGTGGAGAGGTTACCTAACTTGGATCTTCTTTGTGAATCAAGCTTCTGTTTCTCTCTCCTCTGCCTCCTAAATATTTGGTTGTCACTCCCCTTATGCTAGGGAGTGTTGCAGCTGACTTGTCACACTCCATACAGAGCGTGAATGCAGGTAGATGAGATCTAGGAGTTTTTTAAAACTTTTTTTGAATAACTGAGCTGTGGAGGGAAGACTTAATACTTACTACACGATTATTCCAACTATCGTAAATACACACACTTCAGGTTTGGTTAAACTCCTGTACAAAACCTGACATCTACTGGTGGGAACCATAAGTGGACTCTTCTCAGTATGGAGGCATGTGCTGAAGAGCCTATTTTATTGAAGTTCTGGCCTATTCGGCTATAGGTGTTGGATTATACCTTGCCCTAGAGTGAGTGCTGTTGTAAGCATCAATTTAAAAGTCTGAAATTTCTGGGAAGACTGTAGTTGTAATATACTTATGTACATGCATAGGTATTAAAGGTGACTGGACTCTAAGTGTATCTGCTTTGAACACATGTGTAATGGTTAAACTTTGTAGGCTTAAATTTCAGACTAATTTTTGTAATAGTATTAAAGACTTCTTATAGTCTTATGCTGATTAAAAACGCGTTGGTTTTTTTTTCTTATGTCTTTTAAAGGCTTGCCATGGATGCACATCCTTATCCAAATGTGACTGCAGTGGAGTAAAAGGTGAAAAGGTAAACCTCTTTTTCCTTCTTACTGGCAGACTAACACACAAACTGAGCTATGTACTAACTTCAGATAACTGAGGCTTATGGATGATAGCTTTTATTTCTTGCTCATGTCTTATTTTCTTCGACTGTAGTGTGGGCATGCACCAAAGAATATAGCTGTTAAAACAGCTTCAGGTATTGAGTCTGACTGGTCCATCTGGTGTACAGATTTCATATTGTTATCTTCTCAAGAGTGGGGATTAATCATACAAATTCCTCCAGCTATTTGAGAGTATAAAAAATACCCAAATTCTAGTAAAATAGTACTGCCAAGGCTTGCCTATACTCACTAGTTAGTGTACACATGTGAGGGTGTAGATTGTACAATTATGGCTGTACTAGTAATGCTTCAGTGAGAATTTAAAACTGGAATAGGTGTGCTTTTCCACTTCCCTTGCATTGCCTGTTCATAAGTAGTTGACAATCACTAATGTGCTCTGAACTTGCGCTGTTTCTTACCTCGTAACTTCTATAGCTGTTCTACTGCGAGTATGGCTGTTGCTGTGTATGTGCTCGGCTGGACTGTGGAAGTGACACAATTTAGATACAGCTTTCCTGACATCCATAGCTGCCACCCAAGTAGGCAGCCAGTTAATGGCCAAACATGTATTTTTGGATCAAGCAGAGTTAAAACAATCCCCAGCACAAAAAACACCACTGTGTGGCTCATTCAGTGTAACAGGTTGCTCTGGGCTGCACAGTGTCTTAAGGTCAAGAGATGCGTGTTGACATCTTGGAACTTTCCTGCTTCCATGCAGCTTTGACTTCCAGTCTCACTGCCTGAGCTCAATATATCTGTTCATGTTTCTTTCACCATTATTTCTTATGTTTTTACAACTTTTTCCTTTGAGGAAATAGCAGGTGCCCAGCATTTCTTTTGGTTACAATGCAGGGTAGATGCACAGCTTGGTACTTGACTGAGCCTTTTCTCAAGCATGGGAGCCTAGTTGTAAGTAAATTGCAGTAAAATAGTCCCCATGTAACTGCTGTTGTCACAGGGAATGAAACACGATGTGCTCGCTGCAGGGAGGAGAGGCTGCCTGAAACACTTCCGCTCTTAGTCTTGTAAACAGTTGGCTTAAGATACAGTAGAGTTGTCTTAATGATGAACTGATAACCAAGAGTTTGATAAGCCTGTCTTATCAAACCACTTACCCTGTCTTAGTGAGGTTAGATAAGGACTTCAGTGCTCTAGATTAATTTCTGACACATTTCAAAGGTGACTTTTGACCTTGTGCAAATGTAACCTCAAATGAACAAAAGTAATGTAAAAACCTCAGTCACCACATTGGCACTGAAGTGCTGACACAGAATTTTACTGTTGGCTGAGGTTAAACAAGGCAGCTGTCCAAAATTCAGAGTAAATCTTAATTCCATGCTTGCCATCCAGATAGCTCTGGGTGGGTTAGGTTGTTCCTTTACATTTACTTACTTTTAGTTCATCAAATATATTCCCAATTTACATACCTAGTGAAGAACAGTATCCCCTGGATAGCAAGCTGAGTTATTTTTGGTTAGCCAAAGCATAAAGCTGGTTGATGTGTTTCTGCAGGTGGCCAAACCAGATGTATCCCAACGCTAGTCACAGGACTATTTCAGGTTTGGTTTGAAGGCACTTAAGCAGTGGTCTTACATTCCCAATACCATCATCGCAGGTATAACTTTGGAGACCCTTTCTGTAACTCTAAGTTGCCATTTTTCTGGCCTAGGCACAGCTATTTTGTGAATTCAGTGAGCAAATGGGTGTTGTCTGGCTAAGTGTGGATAAGGAAACCTGGAAGTAAGTGTTCTGACTTTCTAAGTGGAATCAAGGAACTATTTTTCTCCCAATGATTCAGCTTTTTCTTTATACTATTCTTATACACCCTGGGTCTGCAACCCACTCGATACATTCGAGTCCTTCAGTGTCGCTTAGTGAAGTTGAGATGCCACCTTTCTCTGGTAAAAAATATCTTGGGACTGGAGCATGAGAGCCTTATTCAAGATCAAGCTCTCAAGTTTCACTGTGTTGTGGGTTTCGCTTCTACTCCTCCAGACTGCCCTAGCTGATTGTGAAGGAGAACTGCACAGGAGAAACTCTTCCACGTTTAGTTTCTAACTTCTGGCCTTTTCTGAAGTTAATATAGCAAATCCTGAGGAGAAGAGTGAAAAGACTGATAACCTTTTGTGAAAAAGCCTCCATTAAAACAAGCAGGGCATCAGACCAAATATTTATAGAATAATTCTGCATATTCCTGAAAAAATTCTTGAGAGGCTGCAAATTGATCAAAGTGTAATCTTTTAATAAAATAAGGGAAAACACCACCTTTGGCAAGACTTCTTTTCTTTGTGTATGTCTGAGTCATCTCAGGGAAGAGGGGGTGTGTTTGAGAATCCTCCTTATTAAACTGACAGAGATAAGGCAAGTTTCCATCCTAAGAATGGAAGATTCACTTTGAAATCTGGGAACTGATTCATTTCTCTACCTAAGTCAAGGTAAACACAGCGTAATCCCGAGGCATGCCAGAGGTGTTTGGGTGGGTTTTTTTGGTGTGGGTGGTTTTTTTTTTTTTTTTTTTGGAACAGCCCTTCAGAAGCCTTCAGACCATTGTGTACACTTTTTATATAAAACAACAATGAAAAGCAAAGCCCATATTTCTTAAGTATGATGTGTTGCTAGTGGAACTGGTTTGATCATGTGCACATACCCCATTATGGTAGTTGCTCGGTAATTACAAAACCCTCCATATTTGATGCATTGATGGATTCAGCAGTTCAGCTCTTGGGAACCACAGGAGTTCTCTGTAACTGACATCCATAATGCTTTCTCATAAATTCTTTAGTTTGTGGATTTTTTTATGGCCTTGAACTTTTTCAAGAATCTTTTACTACTACAAGACATCAAGGGCTATCTTTGGTGAGGGCTCAACCTAATAATCTTAAGTTTATCGCTTGCTTAAGCATTTAATGTAAGTTTCTAAACCTAATACTATCTTCAACCCAGCCTTCTTGAAAATATCTATATTCCAGTTGAGTGTAAACTGCTGCTACAACAACATTGCATTTGACATTTGGTGTTTCTGCTTCCTTCTTCAGTAACCTCTGAACCAGGAGTCAAACTCTATAGCTCCTTGCCTAATTGGTGTATGCAGACAAGGAGCTGTTTAAATACCCTCTCCTCTTTGATTCTCCCATTGAGAGTGTGACAATGTACTTGTAGAATTGCTGGAAGCTAGAGGTATGGAACCTGGTTCTGTACTGGGAGGACAGGAGAAGCCTTGTCAGATGCACTCAGCTGAGCCCTGTGCTTCTGTTCCACTGTGGTTCGCTTCTGGCCCACAACCAGCTTCTGCATCCAAGGCGCTGTCCACTTGCATTAGGTCAACTAAGAAGCGCTGCTTTGTTCAGCTTAGTGGAGCCTAACACGTTCCTTTTGAGACTCAAAAGTAGCCTTCTTCCTAAGCGTCCCTAACATTCCCTTCAGGATATCCAAATTTTAACAAATCAGGTAAAGTAATACAAATTGAACTCTAGCAAATAGGAGAGCTATTTTCTTGTCTTGCCTTGGGGAGCCACAGCTCTTATTTAACTGCTTCTATGCTGCCAGTGATTCTTGTTTAATTCTGCCTCTGCATGAGTCCTTACAGCATCAGTAGCATGTTATCTGTTGGAGAATCACAGCACGGTAAGCTCTCTGGGGTTTTTCAGGAGCCCATAGTATGACAGCCAATGAAAATCAGTGCACTAAACTCAGGTCCACCTTACTAACCTTCACTATAAGATGGGTAGTGTAAGATTCAAACACGTCTAAAATGGTGTAATGAAGAAATGAGATGAATGTACTGGAGAAGTCAGTAAAAACTGATTGCAGCTGGGAGCCAGTGCCATGTTACAGTAAGCTGCTCAGTAATGAAATGGATCTGGTAAGAGTATTAAAACTGTAAGCTGCTACATACAGGTGCTTATGGGAACTGCTCTCACTTTTCAACTGGAAGAGAAGTGTATAATTGCTTTTTGCTTAAGGAACTGGATGATGATGATAGGTTTTAAATATTGCTCATCACTTTTGAGCTTAACCTGCTTTAATGCTTAAAAGCTACTTCATGAGTAAAAGCTAGCTAAAACAAACACAGTAGGCACTGTGCGTATACTAATGTCTAAGACAAACAAGTAAGACTTGTAGATTATTGGGCTGGTTTTACCTCAGCTGAAAACCAGATCCGAAGATGCTGATAGGATCAGGTCTACAGAGGCTGTGGAAGAGGAGAGGGTGGTATTGAGTCTTGGCTGCTCCAGCTGATGAAGACTTGAGAGCCAAAGCCTACAGCAAGCAGGATGCATGCACTTTAGTAACTAAGAGGGCATGTGCCCCAGGACTCTTGTAGTTTTGCTTTAAAGTGGTAGTACATGCCTCTGCTGAAATAGGCTTTCATAGCTTCCCTTAGCTAGGTACTCCTGTTTCTCCTCTGGGACTTGTGGCCATGTTCCGAGCTGTTAATGAACTGATCTCACTGGAAAAAAGTTTCTTTGTAAGCTAGGTTAGTGTTCGGCCTGATCAGTTCCTTCATGCCAGTTATGTTGCAGCACAAGTATTTCTGTAGCTGTGATGGAAACATGTGGCTTAAGGAGGGAGGGACCGTGATTTTCACAGCACCTAAGACACAGTTCCCCCTCAAAATAACTGCACATACATGATGCTGTTTTCAATGAGCAGATCTATTGGGTTCTACCCATTCAAACTGTTAAATTGGTTAAGCAGCTGTTCTTCAGTTATTAAATATTGTTAGTCCATGGGCTTTTAAAGAAGTTCAGAAGGTGCTGAGTTTACTGGGTTGATCACAATGCAAGGGATGCAATGCCAAAGACTCAACTGGGTTACAAGTTCCCAGTATGCCATCTCATATGAGCTTGGTGCCTGGGAGGCTGGCAAGAACAGCTCGTAGTGATTTGAATTACTTAGACAATCAATCATGTAATTTTTCTTGACAATGTAATAAATATTGGCCTGAACTGCACTAATATGGCCCTGTGTTCCAAAAGGTTTACAACCCCTGCAACTGACCACTGACCATTAAACCTCAACTCTTTCACCTTGCAGAAGAAGTTGCAGAAGTTGTTTGTATTCTGAAGAATACAGGTCATGACAGAGGGGATTTTTTTACTGCATTAAACTATTTTAACAATACTGTTTGTGGCTGGTTGGTGCGTTTATTTTGAGTAAGGTCTTGATTAGATACGACAGTTCTAATTCTGAGGAAGAATTTATGTTGACTTAGAAACTGAGGCAGCTGCTGGTTTCACCCTATCATTTAGAATTAGATACTACAGTTCTAATTCTAAGCTGAGGAAGAATTTATGTTGACTTAGAAACTGAGGCAGCTGCTGGTTTCACCCTATCATTTAGAAAGGCAGAGAATAATATGGCTGGCTCTTGCATCCCTTTTTTTATGCTGCACATCTTAGAACCATAGAGTTGTTTGGGCTGGAAAAGACCTTTAAGATCGTAGAGCCTAACAGTTAACCCAGCACTGCTTATACCACCACTAAACCATGTCCCTGAGCACCTTGTCCACGTGTTTCGTAATTCCCTTCTTGGATTGTTACTCCATCTCTCTGGGCAGCCCATTCCAATGCCTCACAGCTCTTTCCAGGAAGAAATTTTTCCTAATATCCAGTCTAAACCTCCCCTGGCACAACTTGAGGCTGTTTCCTCTTGTTCCGTCACTTGACACTTGGGAGAAGAGACTGTCTCACCCATACTTTCAGGTAGAGAGCCATAAGGTCTCCCCTGAACCTCCTATTCTTCAGGCTGAAATGCTCTAATGTTACTATGCGCATTTGCCTGTCAATCTAGTTTTAAGTAACCACCCACAGACTCTTTCTGATGTTCACTGTTTTCATAGCAAGGGCAGGAAGCAAGTATGTGCCTCTTGCCCTACAGGCTCTTACATGTGTTTAGGCATCAAAATGGCCTGTCAAACTACTGCTTTCTAAGTATCTCTTTGCTCCTCTTTTTTAGTCTGTCTTTTTTTGTGAGTATACCACATCTATGTAAATAAATATTTTGGTTTCTCTTCCCCATAATTTCTATTTATAAATACTTAAGTTTCAGTTAAAAAAACATCTAGTAATCTAAATTACTTGTTCATGCTTTAATACTGCCTCTGTCCCCAATTTCTTAAATACTCATGAACTATTATTACAGTACATGGAACTATACCAAATTTTTCTGTATACCTGTTTAATTGACTGTATCTTGCTGCAACTTAAAGCATAATTTTAGAGTGTTTCACAACTTTTTTTCTTCTGATCTCAAGCAACAGTCATGTTCAAGTTTATTGGCTGACAGTTTTGCCATATCTGTGTAGCTGATTGAGGGCAATTGCATTGCCAGCTACTCTGCATTTATCACTAAATGAGGTCAGAATCTGACTCCTTGCCCCATTCCCCAAGGAAATGATGATCTATAGCTGATGCACCTTTACTTTGCTATGGAAACAATCCTGTACTTTCAGGACTGGAAGATGAGATTTGAGTTGAGCTAAACCTTTCTTAGTTAGGTTTCTCTTCAGTAGCTTCTAATCTGACACAGAAAGTATCCAGACTTCCTTGGTTCTTTCTCTGCAAGTGAAACTGGCTCATGACTGTCACGTTTTGCATCTATAAGAAAATGCATTGCATACTTCCCAGGTGCTTCAGCCTCATATCCCCTCTGCTATAATGTCCTTTTTTGGGGAAGGGTTTTAAAATGTCTCTTCAGTTTTAGTATGTTCTTGCAAGGCAGCAGGCAGTGACTCTTCATGAAAACAGTATGGTATATGCAAGGCGTGCAGTAGGAAAAGGCTGGAGGCAGAAGCAGCGTCTGAAAACTGTTCTCATTTATGGAACCCTTCTATACACTATTGAAGTAGAAGAAAATTTTAAAAATACCCCAACATCGTCTGTATTCCGGAGAGCTGGATTAGCATGGTTTTTCCCCCTACCCAGCCTGCCCACGTTTCTTTATCTAACCATTTGATGAAAAACAGTGACTATTGTGCAGCTATTTCCTCTGTAATTAGTTTGATACAGTTCCCTTGGGAAGTGTTTGCTGCAATCTCTTAGCTGTCCCCAAACACAGCCCTTCAAATCATCTCTTCACTCTTGGGAGTAGTTTGCTGGTGAGCTCCACAGGAGTTGCTCTGGCAACAGTTTCCTCATGCACGGCTCTCATTGTTGCTGCTTGCTTTCAAACTGGGCTTGGAAAATACTCATTTCAGAGTTTCAATAGTGCGGTTTATTAGCAGCATCTGTTGCCTTCTGCATTATTCTTGCCTAACTGTTTGACTTCATATGTTTCACTTTAAAGGCTTTGACTTCCCAGTTCTGTGCCTGCTTAGAGCAGAGACCTCAGGGTAGTTGCATTTCAGAGAGCAGTTCAGCCTTAGGTGACAAGCAAGGCCAATCCTCTGCGGAAAGTCTGCCCTAGTAACCGTTTGCAGATGTTACTTTCCCTAACAAAGATGTGAGTAAGTGTGATGACTTGAGCTTTGTGGGCATTGTGTAGCACCTGACATGCCTCTTGTAGGCTGGTGTGTTTCCTCGGTGTACACACGCAGTTCTTGCCAGAGCTTGCTCCAAAGTCTGGCTCTGTCTCTAATGTTTCCTTATCAGGCGCTCCCAGATTCCTCATTCTCTCTCCTTCAGGGGCACACTAACCCTTTCGTATCCTGGACTGAGATAACGGCACTCCTCCAGTCTTGCTTTTGGGATGAGGTAGCATGCCAGCTGTATAGCTCCGTGTGACAGTACAGCTGGGCACTTTGTGAAAAAGACAGCCTGGACCCTGACTGTAGAACTTAAGCTAGCCTCGACTTACGGTGCAATTTCAGCATTTCCACAAGGGAGTAAAAAAAAAAAATCTATCCTGTATAAGAGTGATGTGACCTACAGTAACGAGCATGTTTCCATGCTAGGCAGGACCTCCCAAGTTCCTAGAGAGCGCCATAGCTGGTGGGTTGCCAGATAGTACATGTGGGAGCTACTACTCCCGTTCTCGCTGAAGTGATGCAAGAAAATAAAAGTTCAGGATTAATTGGTTTAAAGAGAAAGTGCAAAAGGTTGCACAACTTAATTCTAGTGATTAAGGCGCTTGTTAGGATGGAACATTTCTTTGACAGTTTCTGTATTTGTCAGGAAAAAATAAGGGGGGTAAATAAACAAAAGGGTTTTGGCGGGTAGGAACCAAGCCTACCAACCAAACCTATCTGTTGAGAAATAAGGAATAATGCTGAAAAGTGTTTCATAAACAGTGATATGTACTGGTTGGTGTAACAGAGCTGTTGGAAATCATCTGTTTATGCAGCTGAAAAGCCTACCATAATAAATATACATGTGTGCACTAAAAAGGTGTCTTAATTCTGGTAAATCCTAACTTTTCTATACTGATTGAAACCGTAATATTTACTGAATTTTGTGAATCTGTGACATAGCAGGAGTAAAAGTAAGTGTTTTATGAATGTGCAGCTATGCATATTGTGAAACTGCATGTAAGTGACACTATTAACTGACACTAACAAGTTAGAGGGCGGCATAGGGTATTTGTTGCACTAATGGTGGGTTATCGTGGCATAAATATTTAGCAAAATATGGTTGCTGCTTGAAAGCTTATGATTTTAACAGGAAGTGACAGATAAAAGTAATAAGACACCTTATTTTTTTTGCTGTCTTGTGCTCATCTCACTTGATTTAGACAGTAAACGCTTTGGGCTGGAACCCTGGTTATGTTCTGGTTCTGTACAGTGTTTAGCCTACAGTGCATGACCATGTTGCTTTAATGTTAAATTACATTATTTATAAAGTGACAATCTTGCAGCTGTGAAATACTAAGCAACAGTCACAGTATAGCAGTAATCTACACCCTTCTGAGAGTTTTTACAGGCATTGCATCAGAGGTGAGTTTTTGTGAGAGACAGTAACTGATAAATCTGTTCTTTTATAGAAAGGGGGAGAGTTCTGTGTATTTAAGCAGCACAGGAGAAACAGATGAATGAATTATTTTGGTAAATAGATGGCTTAAATACTGGAAAAACATCCTTTGAAACCTGTTTAAGTGGTGCAGTTAAATGCAACATATGTGTATGTTCAGGCCTTTCTGTAGCTAAGCAGGCGAGGTGTTTAGTCCCAGTGTGTGTTTGTGTGGTGGCTTCCTGCAGAAAACCAGAAAGATGATGTGTTTCCTGAATTATTCTATCATAGCTTGTGCTTTTGTCATGTTACACCTCTGTTACCACCTATTCTTTTTGTAGGGTGAAAGGGGATTCCCAGGCTTGGAAGGACAGCCAGGTTTGCCTGGATTTCCAGGACCAGAAGGACCACCTGGTCCAAGAGGCTCGAAGGTAAGTCCCAGTTCAGTTGAATAACACGAAAATGTTGTAGCGTTAGGTAGCATTAGCTTGCTTGTAGTGCTGATCCTAAATCATTCCAGAACTCTTGATTAGCACCGGTTTAATAGCAGAAGTCTTCAGATCTTGGTGTATCACATAGGGGTTTTGTTTGGTTGAATAGTCAACCAGAGCAAAAAGATTGCTCTAAATTCCCTGTTCTTCACCGACACACGTGCTTGCAAACACTACACGCGTGATCGTATCCTTTCGCTGGGTAGTGCAGATTAAGGTCATACAACAGGTTTGGCAAGGTGCTGTAATGTAGCCTTACTCCTCCTTGCAGTAATGCACTCCATGGTTTACCGGTAAGTATGTTGGGCTGTCAGCTGCCGGGAGGGGTCCCACCACACAGGTAAACTGTTGTTTGCACCTGTTGGCATTC
>NW_010272534.1:32116-51823 GCF_000690775.1 Eurypyga helias
GGCAATGCAAAGGAAAGCCTCATGGCACTAATGCGGACACAACTGAGCAACACTCCTTGCTTTCTCTGGAGGGTTTCAGTTTATTTGTTACTGAATTACATTGTTATGGTGTAATGCAGCATTGAAATGCTGAAAAACCTTCCTCTCAGTGAATTTATGTTTAATACACACAAGATTACGCAGGTTCTGCCATTTCTTTTGCAAATGCTCACAATATACACTGACAGAAGCCCATCAAAAAGAAGCAAAGAAAAAAATACGCAGGTGATAAGAAAAAAATTAAAATCTACACTAAAAAATAAGATTAATTGGATGTAACAAAAGCGAAATACCAGAGGAGTCTTTAGACTAAAAACTTGGATTATATTTTTATTCCATAAATGCCTTTTCTTCTCAAGATTTTGATAATAATACGAAATACTCATGCTGGGTATCGTTCACATTTAATCTGGTGTATCTTGGTTTGCCCACAAGAGGTCACCGTAGGGTATTTGATGAAAGCACATGACTGGCATCTGCTTACAAGCAATCTTTAATGGCTTTGAGTCTTTTAAAAACATTTCATCTAACTTACGGTTTATCAGCTGTAGCAAACACTTTTTACTTCAAAATCCAACACCCAAAATAGCATCATTTTGCACCCTTCTACTCAGGAAATGACAGCTAATATAAACTTTATTCCACTTGCTATAAACATAATGAATTTTACCATGCTTACAGTTTAATTTGATAGAAGGGCAGACTGCAAATCTGAGTGTGGTTTTTTTTTGTTTGTTTGTTGGGGTTTTTTAGGGTGATGATGGACTTCCAGGACCTATTGGACCCAAAGGAATCAGAGTAAGTAATGGTGTGATTTTAGGGTGGTGTATTGGAATCATGGATAAAGACTGTTGCACATTGAGTGGCTCCTCACACAAGCCGTGGTTTATGGGGGAAAAATTAACTTCAATCTGAAGAATAATTTATCCACCAGCTAGAAAATACTGTATTACTTCTTTTAAGTAACATAAGATTACATAAGTAATACAATCTTATGTATTGCTTGTATTACCTTTCCTAAACTCATTAGGGAGAGTAGCCCCAACACGTATTAGATGTGTTCTGCTATACAGGACCTAAACACTCTCCAGCAACTTTGCTTCTATTTGTTCTAAAGTCGACACAGAATATGTAAGGGTGACTATGGTCGACACTGATTCATCTGGAAATCCTTTAGGTTTTGTGCCTTTGCTTGTTCTTTTTTCAGACCCCTCAGCTGGTGCAACTGATGCAGCTCTGACTTCACTGGCACACGTCCATTTTCCACACCACAAGTGTTCATTTATGTCTTATATGCATTGTCTGTTCTATGTTTTTGTGGCTATTTCCCTGAAAGAAAGTTAAGATGGCTGTCCAGAATCTTTTTTTACAAGTTATTCAGATGTTTCTGGGTTTATTTGTTTATGGTTAAAAGGTTACATTTAGTAAAATCTTGGCAAACCCTTTTACACATCCATTCGTGCCATACTGCTTTAAACACATGTGCTTAATTTCCTTCTAGGGACCGCCAGGGCTTCCAGGATTTCCAGGAACACCAGGGCTTCCTGTGAGTAGGAATGGGCTGTATGGATCCCAATCTGTTCCCTCTTGTGTTTCAGGCCCAGAAGAGCTCCCACAAGTTAACTCTTCTTTCCTCTCTTCCACTTTAAAGGGATTACCTGGACAAGATGGGCCACCAGGACCTCAGGGTATTCCAGGATGCAATGGAACAAAGGTGGAATCCCTTTAAAATTCTTAACAATGCAACAGTAATATGATAAAGAGCTCTTGTTGTCCTGGCTATAGCCAATAGGTTTAGTTTGTTATGTGCAGGACTACTTGCTGTTACTGGGTGCAAGTGATTCCAAGATAATTCAGACACGAGTCTGAGAGGAAAGGGTCAGGGGTCGTGGTCTGGTACTTAATGCATGAGCTTTTGCCAGAAATTGCCAGCACCAAGACTCTGCAGCCAATGTTGTTAAACTCTTAGTTGTTAGTTGTAAAAATGAGGATTAGAACAAAGAGGAGTGTCTGATAATGAGATCATATACTGTGTCTCATCTCTGTAGTAGACTCTTGCTACCAAGGAGAGCTCATTACAGTGGGACTTCTTAATTATTCATTTTGAATAATATTGCATTGAAAATACTGATTGTAGGATCCTTGATGGAAGGAGTCACTTTAATTCTAACATGTTACTTAGCTTAAGGTGGAGATCCTTAAGAGAAGTTGATATTCTGCAGCACTGTATGTGTTTCCCTCTCTGTAGTACAGCACTTTGCCTGAAAGTATATGGAAATACCTGAATGTGGAAAGTTCTGTTTCAATCAGTTGTGTGATTTAACAAACTGTTTATCCTATAGCTTGTTACAATACAATTTGCTACTCTGGGGTCATAAGCTAACAGTGCAACTGGACTTTTCAGTCAGAATTTGTTTATCTGCTTTTGTTATGGTTTGGGTTTTGCTAATCATTTCCTTCATCCCTAAGGGAGAGCGTGGATTCCCAGGCAGTCCAGGTTTTCCTGGTTTACAAGGGCCTCCTGTAAGTAAAAGTTTTCCAGCTACATGTAACCCATTGAATAGTTTCTACCTGGATCTGTGAAAGATCAGATAAATATCAGCTGCTTTTTGCAACTGGACTTTTAATAAGTTGGGTGGTTTTTTTATGGTTAATCAGAATATTTTAGATGTCCAAAAAAATAGTGAGCTTTTTCTGCTGCATGCTGTGGTAAAGCTAATAAAAAGCCCGTTGACATCTCACATGTTGAGATGCTTTGCCACCTGCAGAAAATCACAAATACATGCATTTTTTCAGAGAAGTAAGGTCTTGATACTGCCTTCTGATACATCTGAAGAGTCTTACTGGTGATTAATAGGGCAGAAAAAAGAGAGAGCCTAGGGTGTTTTCATTAGAAAACAGGAGGATGTACAGCAAGGCGACTGCCAGACTGCCAAAGTACAAACAGAAAGAAATGTAGTAGATAGGATGGGTATTAGGAGGCAATAGAGAAACAAATTGCCAGGGATTGGAAATGTCCCTGTAATGCTCAACATTCACTGTGAAAGTACTTCTCTAATTTTTCCATTTGACTCTGAATTTTTTTCTCCCGTTTCCTTTCTTTTTTTAGATTTCTGTCCTTAATGATTGCCTCATGGTGTAGATCTGATTAATGTTTTGCAAATAACATACCAGTGATTCATTTCTATTGATCTTTCTTTTGTTTTTTGTTTCTTTTAAAAAAAGGGCCCCCCTGGTCTGCCAGGTATGAAGGTAAGTGTTCTGTACCCACAGTGAAGTACCACCCAGGCCTGGGTGTGCAGTGTGATCTCGCATAAGTAACCCCCTTGCTTTTTTGCAAGACCATGTGCATCCATTGAAATCTGGAGTCACATTCTGCAGAAAGTTTGGTGTTTCTAGGCTACTCCAGTGCAATTGACTGGAAATTCTGCAGTATCTTTACTCAGTTTGGGTCAGTAGTTCCAGCAGTAGCAGACTCTGTTCTGAAGCTGGTTTCCTTGGGAGCGTGAGGGGCAGTGTCTGTGCTGTGAGGCAGCAAATTAGCAAAATGCTTACCAACACCCAAATGCACCAGTTGGCTACCTGGGCATGACCAAGGACACTACTAGAGACTAAGCAATAACGACTGAAAATATCCAGTGAAGAGAATAATGCAAAATCTTATGTTCCTCTTGGAAACGTGCTTTCTACTCTACAGATTACTATGTAGGTGGCTTTTTCTCCAAGTGGAAATAGTCTCATCATCTAATTTTGGGCCTTAAGGGCCCCTTTTATTTTTAAGGGATTTTTTTTGCTGTATCCTTGACCTAATTGTGCATGGCCCAAAACATCAGTTTTGACTCAAATCTGAAAGGAAACGACCCACACGGTTATTTCAATAATCTCCTGAGAGGACAGCATAACACTGGTGCTGGGAAATAGCGACTATTGAGCTATGTTGTTTTTCTCAGCTCTTTTTCTTAACAATTGTTTTAAAGATATTAGAAAGCAAGGTGATCAGGACATGCACTTTTAAAACTAAGATCTTCCCTGAAATCAGTAAGAAACTGTGCTTCCATATAGAACATGTAACATCGCTATTATAACAGCATACTCAGCATTAATCTTGTGAGGTGGGACATTGGAAATAGCTGAATGAGCCTTTTTTCTGTTGTGTCCTATCCATTGCTTTCACATGGAGCTAGAAAGACTCTTTTGTGAAGCATTTGTATTTCAATCCCTTAATCTTTTGGAATTTAAATCAA
Source organism: Eurypyga helias (assembly GCF_000690775.1). NCBI lineage: Eukaryota > Metazoa > Chordata > Aves > Eurypygiformes > Eurypygidae > Eurypyga > Eurypyga helias. The sequence goes on from NW_010272534.1 coordinate 36,400, forward strand.
TGCTGATATATTTGTACATAGGAAAAGAGGGCTTTTAGGAGGGGTAGTTTAGTCGTTTAGTGAGTCCTCCAAATATGCAAGGATATCTTCTACAAAAAGCTATTCTTGGAGAATCTAGTACTTATATTAGAGTACTGCTAACATTGGCATAACTCTGATTCTCTCAGTCTTAAGAGACACTATGTGTCCTTTGGAGTAAGAATGATGATCAAGAATTATAAAATGTGCTGTTAATTAAAGTGAGCTTTTTTTCTTCTAGGGTGAAGCAGGCGAAATAATTACATCCTTGCTGCCAGGACAGAAGGGTGACCCAGGATTTCCAGGTCTTCCAGGGATACCTGTAAGTCGTGTAAAGTAATATTAGGCCACATTCTGCCAAAAAGATAATGTGAGAAGTGTTTGCATTGCAGCACAGTTGGAACATTTGGTGCTAGGGGATCCAGACGATAAGCAGGGCTCCCATTTAATGCACCACTTGCTTATGGCTTGAGGGAAAGTAAGTGCTTCCATGTTGCTCTTAATAGGGTGACGCACAGAGGCCAGAAAGGTCCCCTGGTCAGGAAAGTGGTGCCCAGCAGACAGCAGTACTCAGTTACTGACGTGCTTCTCAGTTTCCCCTGCTTGTTCCCCCTTCCTAGACATTCTCTGTCTCAGTTCTGGAGTTCCCTTCCACCCTGAGGTGAAGCAAGTAACATCTGCCTTTCTGGGCTGTGGCCGCTATTTTGGGTGGTGGGAAGAGAGGGTAATGTCTCAGCTGTTCTCCTCATGTTGCACCTCCTGAACAGTGTTTCTGTTCTCCCAGCAGTTTTCTGTGAAAACAGCCAGTGACTCCAGGCCCTGTGCTCCCCACTGAGCCATTCATTGCTTTAGTGGAAGAACAAGGGGGGCAGAAAATGAGTCTATCAGCCTGGCCTGGACAGAAGCCAGAGACTCCTATTTCCTGGTACAGAGAGGCAAGCCCCAGGCTATTCTGACCAGACTGAGCCTGTTAGCATTTCTGTTCCTCTGATCTCTGCTTCCCTATTGTCTGTTTCTGGCTGGGAGGAATCACAAATACAAAGTGTTTTGTTGTTCTCTCTCAGTGCATGAAGAGAAAGAAAGAGCAAAAGTAGTTCAGAACAAACAAAAAAAGCATTCCCTTACCCAAGCCAAAGAGATGTAATGATGTTGAGCGCAGAGCACTCCTGACATGATGTACACTCCTTTAGGCCTTTCCACAAGGACAGGTTGGTAGGTTAGTGGTCAGCTACTTTGATGTGAGTGTATGGGGTGTGGGTTTTTTGACCCTGAATGTCGCACTGTTTTTTCATAGAAAGGTGTCTCTCTCATAGCCTCCTTCCCTTTCTCAACAGGGCCCACCGGGCGCCATGGGAGTACCAGGTCCAGTCGGCCCTCCGGGGCCCCCAGGTTTGACAGTAAGTTTCTCTAACCTGTTACCCATAAAGTGTTAAATGTGGCAGTTACTTCTTTGTTTCATGTCCTCAGAGGCAGGTCAGTAAGGTACAGGGGTCTTGGTAGTCAAGACTTGGTATGAAGACAGCAGCAACCATGCGTTCAGTTCACCCTGGAGCTGCCACCGTGCCCATGTAAATACATGTGAAACACTCATCCTCCTCCCCAGTCTCTTTTTCCTTTACTGCAGGCTCTTTATTTGTGTGAAAGCTGACAAGATGTAGCGTATTTAGACCAGGATGATTCTTTCCTTAATGTTTAATACCTGATGCTTTAATTGTTTGACTGTCTTGCTTAAAGGAAGAACTAGTTTCTTACCTATTTGTGAAGTTGAATAGCATGAGGAAGAGCTCTCAGAGGAAGGCAAAGTGCCTTGTCCACACGGGTATAATGCACAGGAGTCAAAGCAGCAACACTGCGGGGTTTTTAGATTGGTTTTGGTTTCCCTCCACCCCCCAACAAAGGGGAAATGTAAAGTGCTTGGAAATAACTTTGTTTCCTTTTTTAATAGGGACCTCCTGGTCCACCAGGGCTGCCAGGACCTAAGGTATTTCTTTTTCCCTTGTTGATGGTGGTGGTGGACTGTTCTGGTTTTCTTTCTGTTCATTTGTGACTTCTAAGAGCTAATGAGTTATGCTTTTTGCAGGGTAATATGGGTTTGAATTTCCAAGGACCCAAAGGTGAAAAAGTAAGTAGGTGATCATGCTGATATTTTTGCTTATTACTTTCAAAATCCTTCTGTATGCCATTTTGGCTTGTATTGCCTGTAACAAACTGCCGTCTTCTTGCACACTAGGGTGAACAGGGTCTTCAGGGACCTCCAGGGCCACCAGGACAAATTGGAGAACAGAAGAGACCAAACGACATTGAGTTTCAGAAAGGAGATCAGGTGAGTGGGAAACTGTATCCATCTGCAGTAAGCCTGGATCAAGCTGCAGCCTCCGTTGGTTTGGCTCAGATTTATTCACACCCTGCTTACTGCACAGGTTCTATTAGTTTTCTGAAAATAATTTTCTGACTGTTTCAGGCCTGGGTACTTTTCCTTTAACAAAAGGTATGCCAGTCACAATAGCTCAGTTACTTCCCTTCGTAAAATAACTATTCTTCAGAAGCTGTCTTAAAGGAAGTTCATAGCAACAGTAAAAGCAGTTAAAATATTCTCATTCCTTGGAACACCCAGACTGGGATTTTCAAAGCTGTCTGGGGATTTAGATCCCCAGTAATTAACCAGATATATCATCCCTTGTGAACAAGTCTTTCAAAAATTTTAACTCCATTTCTTTTTTTTCTTGCCTTCTTTTTTTCCCTCCTGATTTTTGTTTTCATTAGAGATGACCCAAGATCCTTCTTCCTTATGGTCTGAATAAAGTGCTTTCCCTGTTTCTGGCCTCTCAAAAGTAAATATCAAGCCATATTATGTCAGTAAGCTCAAACTGTTGATTTGATTTGTACAGAACCTTCCACACCCCTAAATGCCAAGACAGAGACAAAACCAGAGACCGAGACCTTTCCAGAATGACTGAGCATTGCAAATGTACTTCAGTGACTAACTCTAGGAAATGCCTTAGTGGTGCCCAGTGCTTTTCTGAAAGGGAAGGGTAACAAATGGTTTTGATCAAGATGAAGGGCATAACTGCCCTACACCCTGCCAAAATAAAATACTGCTGTGTGTACCAAAGCAGTAGGACAGAAGGTAAAAAGCAGCATTCTGTGTCTTACGGTTCTAAGAAAATACAAGGTGACAGTTTGACTACACTGTAGTTGAAGGAAAAATTCATCTGACTTTATTAGGGTCAGAGTAATTTGTGTCTGTCATCAGGGATCTCTGAAGGACTAATTATACCGACACTAAGGTACATAAATGTGTAAAATAAGTCTTCTGCTTCCTTTTAAAGCACTAAGACTTGAAAACACAGTCTGGGTGCATTGTCTTTGACCAAATTAACAGCAATTTCAAAGATTAAAAATTTGTTTTTATTTCAACAGTGGTTATGCTTAGTAGTACGCATTCAATAAAAAATTTCAGCATTACACTTACCTTTTTGTGAAGTACACACAAAGTTCTGGTGTTTACTTCCACCTGTGATGTCTTACTGAACAATCAATTGTATAGATGGGCTTGTAAAAGTCTGGGGGGCCTCTAAAAAAGTAACAGAAACTCTGCCTAGAATATTTTGTGGATTTAATATCCTGTAACTTTTCCTTGGGTTAATGGTGAAGAGATTTAAGAACTTGTACAGAGGTGTAACAAGACAAAATAGGAGCCCTAACTTTTTAAGACAGTGATCCTGTGACACTTTTCTGACAAACACACTATTGATCCTGATGGCCTCACAGCTTCAGCAATTACCAGGAATCTAATGACTGTTGTTCCTGTAATTTCAGCATGATCTTGCATTTGTTTGTTCTTTCCTTTTTTTCCTCCTTTTTATTATTGTATAGCAGCTGCAGGGCCCCAAACCAGCTGCTGCAGTGCACACAGGAGGCAGTTGTGTCGTAGTGGGGTGAATCATCTAAATAAACAGGATGAGCAGCTAATAAAGTTTATAGATGCACTTGAAGTTCCACACAAAGAAAGAATAAATAGGATCCTTTACTGTTCGTAGTACTTGGAAATCTAAATGACAGCAATAAAAGATTCAATTAAAAAAAAATTCGACCATGCTGCTAGGGAGTGATGGAGGCTTTAATCCTCTTTTTCTTTGCCCATGCTTGACAGGGTATCCCAGGTGATCCAGGCCCACCAGGACTTCCTGGGCCACAAGGCCCTCCTGTGAGTAGTCCTCTTTTAGTTCTTTTTTGTTCCATCTCTATCAGAACTGTAAATTCATTCTACTCTGGCTTGTGGGCTCAGTTTAAGATGACGTTTGTGTGTCCAGGGTCTTCCCGGTGGCGTAAAAGGTGAAAAAGGTGAGCAAGGAGAACCAGGCAAAAGAGTAAGTAGTCTATGTAACCAAACATTTACCTTTCCAATCAGTGTTACCTTTGAGAATTAAAGCAAATGTTGAATTCAGGTGAGGCCATCAGCCTCTGGGTAAGAGACTTCTTTTTGTTTTCCATAACCTGGCAAACTAGTAGATGACACATCTGGTTCATGAAAGTGCTTCTAGCTATGGATATCTCGGTGCTTTTTGACGGAATTATCTACATGGAGATCTTAGTTTTGGGGGCAGGGCAAACTAATTTGAATGATGTTATCTGGTTACATGTGGAAACCTTCTTCAAAGTTGTTGGACTGCTTGACTGAAGCAGTTTTCTGTTTCCTTTTAGAGAGGGTCTTCGTTGAGTTTTGCTATGTACTGGGTGGGCAAGCAGCATGAGATTAGTGTATATTTAAGCTGGTCTATGTAAACTCATTCTCAATGGGTTTACTTGTGAGGTGAGTCACAAAACCATGTCTCTGAACCACTGCATTAAGACCAAAAATCCATTTGTCACTTCCCAAGAGACTACTTCAGTTTATGGGAGTCTGGGGAGGGGATGAGCCAGGACAGTCGTATCTGAGGATAGTGTGAGTCACTTTGTTCCTGTCTGCACTTCAAATCCATCCTGGATATCACAGCTCAGAAAAGCTGAGGAAGATCAGGGAACTGCTAAGAAATAGGATGAAAATAACATGGGTTGGACCAGCAAAGAAAAGATAAGCTGCTACTACTAAATCCATAGATTATTTAACATAATGGGCTCGGAAAAACGAGACTCAAGTCTTGCTCAGGTTGATTGGCCAATATATAAACACTGTTTTAAAAACATGTTGATAACAGGTTTTACAATTTCCATAGGAAATAAATACAGTGGAAACAAATGCTTGATATTCTGGATAAAAGCCGCCTTCGTTGCTAAGATTTATAAGAGAGCTTTGATTTGCCTTCTTTAAGAAATATAAGCAATGGGGCAGATTTACAAAGCCAAAGCTCTCATTATATTTTGAGTGGTTTTTGAATTGTATTTTCCAAGTTGCTTCTCTTTGCAGAAGTAAATGGGAACCACATAAATTTGCAAAGATCTGAAAGGTTAAAAGTCCTGAGGAAATATGGCAGGTGCCTTTTGCCAAAAGCTTGTTCACCAACATTCTTGTTTGGTTTTATTACTCTGAATTTGGGCAAGTAGCATACTTGAAGTGCAGTTTTGCTATAAAGTTTCCTTAAAGCTGCCTTTTAGGACTCTATATGACTGTGTGTGGCTCAAACACATTCCAGATATACTCATGTAAGTGTCAGTATATGTAATCGAACAGGTAGTTCTGCAAATTCACAGAAAATCTTAAACCCCCACTTTTGGGAATCAAAACTCATCATAATAAAGAATACAGAAATCACATACTCTAATACACTGTATCTGTCAGGTCTTGTATCAACTTTTTGGTGACTGAGGGTTGATCTTGGCACTGTGGTGAAACTTAATCACCTGTTCTAATTATGTTCAGCAGCTGCTTCTGTAGTGCTAACAATAGAGTTCTGTTTGTCTTGCCCAGCGAATGCTCCAGAATAAAGTGGAACTTGCACTACTTCTATTGCAGCCATGATGCATCTGTTCAGCAAGAATATATGGTTTTTAGGTCACTTCTTTGAGCAGAGTTGCACTTTATATTCTTGTTGATACTATTCCTCAGAAAATTGCATTTGATTTAAAGGAGAGTTAAAATTCAAACACAAGAATATTTCACCAGTCACATTCTCTTGATTTCCTAATTAAATATAATGCATTAGTGTTCAGGAAGTTAGGATCTGCTTTCCAAATAAAGGATGTCTCTCATGTTAAAATAAAGGGAGTTGTTGAACACAGCAGTAGTTAAAATCAGCGATAGTTAACTGGAGACCATTTTGTGCTGCATTTGCACATTTCTTTGAGGCTTCTCACATTTTTGTGCTCTTCTTCTCAAACTGAAACCCTCAGTTTAGATAACTCCGTTGATTATACTTGGTTGAGGTCTTTGACGTATTTGTCACAAGGGCTGCATTCTAGAGAAAGTTTGGTTTATTGAAAAATGGGAAATAAGTCACACCATTTCCATAAGAATTCTTTACCACCGAAGCATTTTATTTCAATGTATGTTTATGTCTTTGAAGGGAAAGCCTGGCAAAGATGGAGAACCTGGTCAGCCTGGTAGGGATGTGAGTAACTTGTACCCTCTTAATCTAAGCAGACTCTTTATAAGCTCTTCTTCTGATGCAGACAAGATCTGAGTGTGATTACCTTTCTCTTTTCTTACAGGGTTTACCTGGTGGGCCTGGAATAAATGGTGCTCCAGGAAGAGAGGGTGAAAAGGTATGCCAGGTTTCTGTTGTTATTGTTATAGCAGCTTGAAAACCTGCCGTCACACAGTTCAGCTCTGGCTGAGTAGTAATGGCGTTGCCTGTGCTGTTACAGTGCTGAGGAATATTTGCAATATCTTTCTTGCGTAATAATGCGCAGTATAAAAAACGCTCTTAATTTCATTGGTAGGGTGAAAAAGGTGACATTGGTCCCCCTGGTCCTCCTGGAATTGTAAGTTGCTGCTCCTTTCTTTTCTTTCTGCATTTGGTTGACAGTGTTGTCTCATTGTAGTCCTTGGGTGACTGTGAGTCCCATTTCCAGGTGTAACAGAACCAGTAAAGATTTCGCATATTGACTAATAGAATCGATTGTTTCCTTCTTTCAAGTTAGGTTCTGTGCTCTAAGATTTGCTAGGTTACAGACACAAGGCTCCTTACACCAGCAGGTACTGAGTCAGCTTCACTGAAGCCTGTTGTAACCATGCTGGCTTGGCAGTGTAAGTGCTTCCTGTTGGGGAGTGCTCTTTACTGGAATTTTACCTGGTAATTCAGTGAAAAAGCATCTTGCTGTTGGTATAATGTTCTAAGTATGTTGAACCTTTCCTCCCTCACATCTTTCTGCCATTCCAGTGACTCTTTTCTTGGCAAGTTGTTTCACACAAACATGAAACATTTACAGGTCGTTTCAAGACCAGGCATTGATGCAACTGTGGGACCAAAAGGTAGCAAAGGCTTGCCAGGACTTCCAGGAGCCAAAGGGGAGCGTGGATTCTCCGGTAGGCCAGGCCCACCTGGCTTGCCAGGTCCTCCAGGTAGGGGTGCAAGCATTAGGATAAACTGTACGCTCAAATGTCTGAATGGATATTTAGCTTCACAGTCTTTTCACGCTCCTTTTGGCAGATGGACTGGGCAGACAGTGAAGGCAGAACTATTTGGAGCTACCTTTGAGCTTGAAGGGTGGTCCTTAGCTTCTGGCGTTAACATGAGGAATTCTGAACATTCGTTGCCCCTGCTGTGGTGAACAGAGGATGTTAACCATCAGGGCTGTCAAACATACACTAGCTTGATGGTCTTTGGGGCAATTTATCTCCTAACACTTACCTATAACATGCACTATCCATCACATTCCACAGAGGAAGTGTTGTGTACCAGCAGTCTGGTACCTGGCCATCAAGCCTGGTCTCTGCTGTACATTGGCCAGTACTGAGGAGGAGATGATCTGCGTCTGCAGTGGGAGTGGGCGTGACACCTGTATTTGCCTTATACACGCACAGAGCAGAACATCATCATTCTAACGTTACAGCTTGTAGATGTTGTTCTTTCCGTCAGTACTTCCTTTCATTAGTCCTGTTAGATTTTTTTGTTTTGTTTTGTTTGTTTCCCTTCAGAAACTTAGTTTTTGAGTCTCAGGTCAGTTTTTCAAAGAAAGATCTCTGAAAATGCAAAGTGTGCGCATGTCAAACGCTGCACATCAACATGCACTTTGATTCCATAAAAGAAATGTTATGGAGTGCTTACGTGGAAAGACCCAGTCTTAACTGCAGCATGTTATTCATTGTATGTCATTGTCATCATTTAAACCTTTGAGCTGTCAAGGAACTAAGTTCGTCCCATCTTAGGAATCACTACTGTTGGACCTCCTGGCCCACCTGGCTTACCTGGTGAGAGAGGACAGAAGGGAGATGCAGGTTTGCCTGGGGTTTCTATTCCTGGGCAACCAGGACTTGATGGACCACGAGGACCTCCAGGACCACCAGGACCCCCAGGGCCACCTGCACCGTCTGTTCCTCCTGGTAAGTGATGACCATGTAGACAGCAAGTAGAAGAGACTGAGCAGCTTTGACGTTCTTCCTTTTGATCTCATGGTAAATCAGGACATTTGTAGCCTTAAGGACAATTGCAGAATTTGGGAATTCAGTGGTGTGAGTTGCAGTCTGGCTTTATCACGCCTCCTTCTACCTCAGGTGAGTCCTGCTGTGACTTACTTGTGCGCGCAGCTAGACTGGAGGAGAAGAAATCTTGTCAGACTTGAGGGACCTTTGTGCTAATTCACACAATAATGACAGTCCTCCCAGGCCAAGCAGATTTGGCCCAGATGTACAAAATTAAGTATTTTTCCAATTTATGTTCCATTCTATTTAATCCAACTAATGAAATTTGTGCATAAACAGGAGGTAATCACTTTGACACTGCCTTGAGTAAATTTAGCTTTGATGATATGATCTAATAAACGGCTGGAGGGACTGTTCCCTACTAAGAGGTATGATACCAGGAGAGTCGAAGGGTGAATTTTTCACATAATTCCAGTTTCATTTGATAAATGTTCTAGTGTGTAGACACACAAAATTAGTTTGGGAGTGGACACTTTGGATGAAGGCTCTTAGGTCCTTTTTTGGTATAAAGGAAATAGGGAATAGAGATGGAATATGAAAAAGGGAAGGCTGTAGTGGAGAGGCACTAGCACGGTTCAGGGAGGAATCGAGCATCTGGATGTGGTTGGTATCTTAACTCCCCTCACTCTGATGATATTTCAGACACGTGCTTTTATGATATGAGGCTGAATAGTAGAACTACAGTGTCTGCAGGCGGTGGGAAGTGTAGTTGGAGATAGTTGAGGTGGTTGTGTAACATCACTGATTGTTTCCTGGTGGGTTTGGATGATGTTGGTGGGTTTTCATTAGCAGTCCTCTGTCTGCATTGCCAACATGTTTGGTCTGTGATTGTGTGGGTATGTTGGAATATCCACACAGATATTAGGAAGTACATTTTTGTACTGAATACTTGTGTTAATAATGTCAATCTAACACAAATTCATCATTACATTCTCTTGATTCTCCTTAGGTGAAGGGTTATGTGAGCAGGGGCCTCCAGGTCCTCCAGGAATTCCAGGACAACCAGGCTTTACAGGGGAGCGAGGCCAAAAAGGTGCAGCATCATGGATATCTTGTTTATTCTCTCTATTAAAGCTTGTGAAACAATGTTAAGCTTACACTAAATAAGGTTGAACAGCGCCTCCTCCCAGTAGGGTTGAGTGCAGATTTTTCCTGTTTCTCATTAAGAAAGCTGTTTTGTTTAGGTGTAGGATAGTCCCGCATCTGGTGTTAAAGTGTAGGAATCTCAAAGTGATGGAGGGTACAACCAATGTTAGGGCCTAGCATGAATCATGATTAAAGTAAAATGAAACTTCAGGTTTATGAGTACCTTCCGGGTAGATAGAAACTACGTGCTTTGTAACAGCAGTTGCCAAGTCTGTGTGAAAAAGTTATATTCTTACTTCATGAATACATATGATATTTTTTTTTATGGAAAGCAACATTGAAATTATAAATGCAGCATTGAGTTGGTCAATCTACAGTGAGTTTGTTTATTTGGTAAGCAAAAGAAAGACATCTTTAATGTGTATCCTTGTTTCCAAAAAGACAACCTTGCAATGAGGATGCTGATACGGGTAAGTGAGAATCTTTTCCTAGCTCAACCATGGACATCCTAGATGACTTTGAGCATCTCACTTAATTTTGTACTCCCTTCAAACAGGAGTCTTATTAATCCTTACAATCTCCATGAGAAAAAAGTTAACCTACATGAAGTGCTTAAATACTACATTGACAAATGTCAGAAAGTCCATATGTGAAGGAAATTCTTAAACTTCTGGAAACCTTTTTTTTTTTTCTTTTTTAATGAAATTAGTTTAGCTTATCAAAGCAGTTAAACATTTCCAGTATTTCTTTTCCACTCTTCGAGTTTATTTGAAGTTTAGGATTTTGCTTTATGTGTTTTAGAGTTGCAGTTTGAAGTGCCAAGTACCTACTTTAGAAGAGGACTCTCTTGCTGAGGAAAAAAGTTCACAGTTTAATTTTTATTATTGAGAGCATTTTTTTGCTTTAATTTATTTTGCACTATCCTAAATAAATTCTAATTGCATCTGATATTGGTTGTCTGACTCCTAGCAACCAAAAAGCTTCAGTCTGGCTTTCATGGGGGAAGTCTTTTAATATTTAAGCATAAAATAGTAATTTTGGACTTGGTGTTACAGATCAGTAGTAAGAAAACAGTTACTCTTGTGCTGAATTTTTTTAATGATTTCTAAGAGCTGATGCTCAAGTATGTTTTTCAAATGCAAATCTTTTTAGGTGATCAAGGGGACACATGCTTCAATTGCATAGGAACTGGAATAACTGGGCCTCCTGGGGAGAGAGGACCACCGGGACCTCCAGGTAGTCCAGGTAAGGCTGTAGTCTTCACTATTTTGCTTAATATATGCTATAAAGTCACTTTTGTATCTGAGTATTTGTGTATAATGCTACGGATAGACCTGTGTGTTGTGTATACATTCAGACACACAGTTGCCAGCTCCAGTACACAGCCGGTGTGTGTCCTGTTTTGGGGTGTGTTAGGAAGAAACAGGCTGGATACCTGTAAAACAATCACTCCTCTTGTGAAAATCCCATCTTCCAAAAAAAATTCTCTGATCAAAGACAGACTTGCAAGCATTCTGTGTATTGAAGGTTTATGGTCTGCTATAGATTTAACTGAAAGAGAGAAATTAACTTCTGCTACTTGCCATTCCTCAGATGACAGAGGAACTGGAGCTCTTCAAGTGTGTCACATTTTTTGACACTACTGATTTAACTTAGATGTGCAAATTTTGTTCTGCTCAAATAAAATCAAGCTCCCCCAAACAACAGACTAAACCTTACCTGGTTTTTAATCAGCTTTGCTATTATCTTAGGCAAACAGCGTGCTTAATGTTTACAGCTTCTACAGTTTTATGTTTTTCTTTTATGTTGTTCTGCACTACCCAGGTGCTCCTGGTTTTCCTGGACCAAAAGGTGAAAAGGGGCTTCCTGGATTAACTGGCCTTGTAGGGCCACCAGTAAGTGGTGGTGTTATGTTCTTTGGGAAAAGTGTCACATTTGTCTTGCATGTTTGGTAGATCTGTGCACAGTAGATACAAATTCTTGTCTAATGCTTCCTTTTTTTTGTCCATGACTAGCTTCAATGCTTATATTATATTGTGCCAAACTCAGAGAGGTAAAGAAAAACTAAAAACACCTTTCTTTTCTTCCCCCCTGCCCCCTTCAGGGATTCCCAGGGTCTCCAGGTGCTCCTGGGCGACCTGGTCCTAAAGGAGACCCAGGGGATGTCCTGACTTCTCCAAGAATGAAAGGTGACAAAGGAGACCCTGGCTTCCCTGGACCTCCAGGTCTTCCTGGCATAGATGGCGCTCCTGGACGAGATGGATTGCCTGGTCTACCTGGCCCTAAGGGGGAACCTGTGAGTTCCATTTTTTGCTGTCTTTGATTGGACAGATGCTTTGGGAAGTCCTAGATGCATTTGACATAGTGCAGATAAGATGAGTGGCAAATGCAGTTTTTTCTCAATGTGACTAACATGTCAGTGCTCTTTGGTAGATGCTGATCTAGTGATGATCTATAAAGGCACTCCTTGAATCTGTCAATGCCTCTAAAAATAAGCTGAACCTTCTCTTGGGTAGTGTCAGATGGTCTCTTCTGCCATTGTCTACATTTCTTTAGTGTGAAGAGTTAAGTAGCCAGGCTTAGACCTTATCTCTGCCATGATAGTAAGATGTAGGCAACTAAAGGCCTTGAGAGCTAGAAGGATGGAAACTGCCAAAGAGTTTCAAACCAGAAGCAGTTAAAGACTCCGTTGCTAGTAAATACACATTCCTCCTTCCCATCCTCCTCTTCCTTTTTTCAGGGCAGTGTTGCGTTCAAGGGAGAAACGGGTATTCCAGGTGATCCAGGAATACCAGGTCTTCCTGGAGACAAAGGCCTTCCTGGACCTCCTGGCTTTGGTCCACAAGGTTCACCTGGTGAAAAGGGCATCCAAGGTGTATCAGGCCGTCCAGGGCCTCCTGGAGTTCCTGGTGAGTTGATCTCTGTGTGCTGTTGAACAAAAGCTGTAAAATCAAGTTTTGTCCTTTTGCTCCAGCTAGTTCTCAGCACATAATGCTGCTTGGAAACAAGGTTTTGCTTTGGACAAGTTTGCTTTTGTTACTTTCTTGTCAACAACACAGATCCTGGTCAGGTTGTGCTGGTGTCAGCTCTGGAAAATACTATTCACCTGACAGTACCTAGGAGGAAGCTAAAAAAATAACATCACAAGAAAACTTTCTTAACATTAAAACATGCCTCTAAGTGCTGTATGGGACTCAAGGGCAGAGAGCCTATTGGGTAAAGTGTTGCTGGTGTTTAAGCTCGGGATGTGGCTAGCATCTTCAACTGCTCAAAGAATAAGAGAAAAGAAACTCCTACTGAGTGATACATATTTCTTCTTTGTTTTAGGTCCAAAAGGTGACCCTGGCCAGACTATTACAGAACCAGGAGTTCCTGGCCCCCCAGGTTCTCCAGGAAGAGATGGTGACCCAGGTCTTCCAGGTAAAGCAGCAACTAGATATCCAGGGAATTCCAGAAGTTTTTTATTCTGATTCTTGATAACTATGTTGATTTTCTTCTTTTTACAGGAGATCCTGGTCAGCCAGGTCAGCGTGGCTTATCGGGCATCCCAGGTGCAAAGGGAGAGCCAGGAATTCCTGGCATTGGACTTCCAGGCCCACCAGGCCCAAAAGGTTTGTTTACAGCCATGTTACTGTATTGTACTGGCTGGAAGAGGGGTCATAAAGGTGTGTCTCTCTTCACTTTTCCCTAGTGAGTCGATTTATGTCTCTAGAATCCTTTAAAAAATGTCTTGAATTTATGTATCTTTATAATAGTTTCAGAAGCATCAGGGGAAAAAAACCCACTGAGCTCTTATTCCTCTGTTCACTGTACTGCTCCTTCATGGTAGCTTACATTTTTTTTCAGTAAACCAAGCCACAAAAGCAAATGGGTAAAACTTCGGGAAATTATGAATGTTTGAGCTTGAATCAATGAATGATCTCCAAATGCTGCCTCAGGATGTTAATGTTCTGATGTGAACTGGTTGTCATTTTTGTTAGAGGACACAGCGTGGCGAGTGCCTTCCCCTGAGAGGAGTCCCAGAGATCCTCTCTCGCAAAGACTGCACTCTAAAGTTACCTCAGCCTAACGGGTGCCCTCAGGTGTGCTTGAGCTAGCACAGACCCTCTTTTCAGAGATTACGTTTCATGGGCCCTGAGCTTTTCTGGAAGAGTTGTTCTAACGCTCCCTGGTGTCCTCTCCTCTGCTGCTCTAACCTCCATGTCATGTGTAGGTTTCCCAGGGACTCCAGGCCCCCCCGGAGCTCCAGGAACGCCAGGTCGCCCTGGTCTAGATGGACCTCCTGGCCCACCTGGTTTCCCAGGACAGAAGGTCTGTATTTGCTTGTTTAATATAAAATTTCACTTTCTTAGAGGTGGTTCTGTGTCAGTGAGAAGTTGGGATAACAACCTCTTCTTGTCAGCTTTGGATTGTCATTCTTTACTTGAGGTTTAAGTGAGGGCAGGAAAAAAGAAACGCAACTCCAAGATGCTGGGCATTATTTCTTTGCTACTTTAACATTTTTAGGAGAGGCTAATCTTAGAAAACACCCTTTAAAAATTGGTTAATTTGTTACAGGGGGATCGTGGATTTGGAGTCCCAGGACCGCCTGGCCCCCCAGGACCACCAGGCACAAAAGGAGTTCAAGGACCTAAAGGTGATCCTGGTTTTCCAGGAAACCCTGGTCTCCCAGGACGAGCAGGTTTTGATGGAACGCCAGGGCCCAAAGGTATGGAGACCTTCTCTTTTTCTGTTCCCTGTTGAACTTTAAACGTAGATGTGCTGGGAGTCATATGGCAGCTAAATACAAGCAGTGCTGACTTCGGAGCAATTACTTCAGGATCCGTTTTTCCCAGTCAGCGACCCCCGTGTTAAATGGAAGCTTGTGCTCTCAAAAGGCGAGTGAGCAAGCAAGGGAGTAAATACCCACCTGTGGGTCAGTATCTGACAGTCTGTATTCTAAGGACAAACCAGTTAACGTGGGGTAAAACCTTTTCAATAGACTAATTGTCATTTAGGTGTGTTGTGCTTCAACAAGCAGAGGCTGAGAGATTCACGAATTCCTCCTGTTAATCACTGTGTGTGTGAACTGCAGAGCAAGCCTGGTTTGCTGGAGAGCATCTCTTGTGTTTGATGTGGATTATACTGCACCATGTGTCTGTGTAGCCTAGAAATGTAAACTGCATGCATTCCACACAGGGTGAGGACAAATCTCTGGCTTGCAGAAATAGCCCCTGAAGTGTGTTTTTTCCTGTGTCAGATCCATATTTGTGTGCAAGGGTGAGATTTCAAGTACAATGTGCAGGCACTCTGCTTCTGAAAGCAAGTATATCTGAGCTGAGTTCGCTGTTTAACTAAACAAGAGTGTTCTTTCAGGTGACCCGGGACCAAGCGGACCACCGGGACTCCCAGGCCCACCAGGCATCCCTGGCATTGGTGGTCAAGGTCCACCTGGATCTCCAGGACCTCCGGGTCCTGTTGGCCCCCCAGGTAAAACTCACCTGAGTTGTACCCTTAGGTTATTTCTGGTGTATGCCAAGCAGGTTCACAGGACACTGAACAGACAGGCAAGGAAAGAGAGCGACTTCGTGGCTCTTAGCTTGGCTGTCTTGCCAGTCAGGTGGGCTAAACTTGGTACATGGTGTTTTTTACTGAAATCAGAAATGGAACTACATCCAGCCCTGCCACTTGCACAACTTAGTGAGGTCTCAGGGTGTAAAAGCCCACTTTGGAGAAGACTTGGAGCCTCAGCAGGACTTC
>NW_010272534.1:51854-70040 GCF_000690775.1 Eurypyga helias
TGTGCACAGACGGTGACAAAATCTCTGTGAAGGGGTTTGTCGCAATACTCTTTAGGGCAAGACAGAAAGGAGCACAATGCCAGTGCAGAGGTTTTGGGGACACAGACGAGGAGGAAATCTGCCTTTAGCTGCTTATACTGTGCTGTCATTAAGTTGCTTTCAAATAGCAAGATGGTTCTTAAATTCCACAGCAGTTTTCTAGCTTACCAAACTGTATTCTAAATTCACCAGGTGAGAGGTATTTTTAAATAACGTTTTAATGTTGTTATCTAGAGAATTATTTTCTGATTTGGGGAAAAAAGCAGACAAACTCAGTACCCTATACAATGCGATTTGTGCTCCCAGTACTTAAACAGTGAGTGCAAAATCAAGGGTGTAATTCAGGTTTCAGACACCTTTTTTATTTGTTTGAATGGAAGCTGAAGCACAGTTTACCTCAGTTAATGTGGAAACAAAGAAAGCATAAGTATTACAAACTAGCTGGTTCATTATTTTGTAGAGGAGAAAATGTTCTCCAGGCATGTGATCCTGTTTTAACAAGAGCCTGTCAGTGAAAGAGCTCGTGCACATCCATCTTGTCACAAGCACCTGGAAAAGAGCTCTAGAATTCCTCTTCCAGAAAGCTCTGAGTTCTGGGGTTCCCAATTTCCTCACATGCCTTTTTCCGCAAAACCGACGAGTTTTATGAGTCCTGATAGGTTTAAAATGGATTGACAAAGTAGAATCTAAGGACAGTGATAATTAGGAATATGTCTCTGCAGGGAGTTTTATTATCTTTTGATAAAATGACTGGTGAAGGATGTGAACTCGTTCCATCTCTGTGCACAGAGGGTGCATGTTCATGCATGCACGTCGTTTTGTCCACCAAGTTTGTTCAGGGAAGTTCCTTTTCCCCTTCACCCAGTGAATGGCCTTGCTGTGCATCAACTCCCCCTGTCGCAAATGCGTGGCAGCCACCACAGGGAGAACGTTCTCCGTGGACATGCGCATGCCTGCTGCTGAAACACGTCACAACTCTGGTTCTTGCTATGCCTGAATGACTGTTGACACTGCATGTTTGTGATGAATTTGTATGCCAGCACTGGGATTGGCACTGTTCGCAATGCATGCTGAAAAATTCGTGGCCAGCTGTAAGACCACGGGCCACAGATTGGTTGGTCGTACTCAGATCTTTACGAACCGTGAGCTGAGGTTAGCAAAGTGCTTAACCTCTGAAGGCAGGCCAGCACGTGAGTAAGTGGGTCCATGGAGTCTGAGTTACATTCACGCACATCAGGGGTGGGTCATGTTTAAGCATACTGTCTCACAAGTTTCCCATTGGGAAAGGCATGCGCGGTCCCTGCGCCGGCAAGCCTTGGATGTGCCAGTGTGAAGAGCTGGGGGGAGAAGGGGTCTGGGCAATGTGCGCAGCAGGTGGGTCCTCTGCCTGGCTTACTGCCCCCTCGGGAGGCTGTGGTTGCACTTGAGGCTGAAGTGAAACAGAAGGCAACCCAGGTGTGTGTTTGGGATGGGATGTGTTAGTATTGGGGTGAATATTTCATCCAGTGCATGCTCTTTTTGCCTTCTTGCCATCTCTTCTGGTGTTAGCCAGAATTTGACTTCATGTGATCACTGATTTATTCTGCAAAATACCAATTTTGACAAATGCTTAATTATTACTAGAGTTGGTGGATTTGAGATGCTTACGTTTTCACTCTTGTGTCTGTACTGACTAATCCTTTGGGCTACTAACTGCATGGTGGCTCTGGAATCTAGCGCGTGGCTGAGGGTCCCACATCCTTGCTGTTTCCCTTGGCACTGCTGCTTCTCTCTTCTGTGCAGAACACCTTACATTCCCATCTCCCATCCCTTGTTTGTTTTACTAAGCTGTTTTGATTCTCTCCCTTTACGCAACATTAGGGCAAGGTTTCTGGGGCTCTGTTTTTCAGGTAATTTTCAAAATTCTTGAACGGATTTCCCTGTTCAGAATTTCCCTTCTCTGCATCACCAGTTATTCAGATAGTTTGCAGCGACTCAACGTCCTTTTTTTGAATATGTAATGAGTTACTTTAGAATGTATTGTGTTGCCTATCTTGTTCTAATTATGACATGGTTACATTTTTGAGAACCAGAAATTCAATTAGAACTGATTTCTATTTTCAAAAGTATCTTTACCATTGCAGACATGGAGTTTTTCCTAGTACTGAGTTATATATTATTTTATCTTGGTTTTTTTCCCACTTGCTGATGGAGACCCCTTAAGCATGGAGCACGTGCAATCCCTCTCCATCCTCTGGTGCAGTTTTTTCTCTGCAACGTGAGCAGTTGCAGGCACACGACACCGCAGCTTAATGCAGCGATAAGCTGCTGTCAGAGGGGAGCATGCTTCTCATTAAATACAAGGAAATCTACAGCCTGTGCTGTCAGGAAAACTTGATCTGCCTTTTAGCGTGCAAAGAACACACCCTGACATTGCTCCTGGACTTGTTCCTACAGCCGGCAGCGGGGTCACCATGACAGAGTTAGAGTAATCCTGCCGTGTAGTCAGTTGTGAGGTTCTGGCGTGGGGTTGTCGTGATCTCAGCAGGCTCTGTCAGGGCACGTAACATGCACTATACTATCTCTGCAGGTCTAACAATGGGAATCTGCATTATATAATTTGCATTATAGAACTAAAAGCATGGGGAGGATAATTATTTCGAGGGATTTTGTGTTTTAAAGCGGCAGCATCTTGTGAAAATCCCTGTTTGAAGGGATTTCCCAGAATGAGATGTGGAGCAACAAGAACAGTTGGGTGTGCTCTGGTGTTCAGAAGGCATCCAAGCCCAGTGCTCAGTAATGACAGTTCTGTGTAAGAAGCAGTTCAGAAAACGCTTGTTCCCCCAGTAGCAAAGAGAATACTAGACAAAGGAGAGAGGCAAAACCAATTTTATTGCTAAAATGTACCATCAATATTTGAAAATATCTCATGGAGCTTCTTGTTTCGGTGGTGGCTGCACTGTGAAAAAGACCTCCAAGTTTCCTTGCAGTCTGGTTTCTCTTAACTGCATTGGTGTTGTATTCCTTGTACTTAGATCTGTTTTCAGTAACTTCAGGTTTTTTTCTTTGTTCTAATCTGTATGTGCTTTATTTTGTTTCCTAACTTAACGACTATTACAACTCCTTACTGCTACCTGTCTCAACTTCCTGATGAGCTCTAACTCGTTGGCTTTTGAACCTCAGGTTCCCCAGGTACTGTGGTTTCTTTACCAAAGCCTTTTCTTAACTTCAGATTTAAGAATTAAACTTTTTTGTCAGCTACATTTCCAGAGTGAGCGTCTTCGCTGACAGAGCGCGCTGGAGGGAAACAAGCTGTCTGCTTGCTTCAGCACTGCCTCCAGCTTGGTATCATTAGCGTTAAACAGTCTTAAGCATATTTTAACAATTCGTATTTTTCATTCAGGGAAATGTAATGCAATGCAGAATTTTGCTATCCTTCAAAAATATTCAGCTGATAGTATCTTAGAATGCAGTAAAATGGAATCATTAATGGAACTATGCCTGTAAGAATCTTAATGCTTAATGATAAAATAGCAATCAGTCTAATCAGTCTTGGGGGTTTTGTTTTGTTAATCAGGCTGAAAGGGTTCTTGGAGAGTTGTTTCCCTTTTGAGATTTTTTTTTTTTGAATGGTAAAATTCCATAATGCTTCTCTTCTGGAGAACATGGCCTTTTACCACCTGGAAGCCATTAAAAAGTCAATGGCTTTTCACCAGTGCTAGAAATGCACTGCAGGTAAAACTTAGGTATTCCTGCAGTACTACACCCAGATCTCAGCCTTGCCTTTATGTTTTGCTGAAACATTGTATCTTAACAACATTGTCTAGGGTTGCAGGGCATTCCAGGGGAGAAAGGGGATCCAGGTCCTCCCGGCTTCGACGTTCCTGGCCCTCCGGGTGACCGAGGAGCCCCAGGGTATCCAGGACCCCCTGGGATCCCAGGGCCTCAGGGTTCACCTGGACCACCTGGCCGGGATGGAATACCTGGATTTCCAGGTAAGTTCACATTTTCTACCTGTGGATAAAGACCAAACTGTAGTTACAGGTGGATTCTCTTTGTGCTTGGGCATGCCAACTTAACGAGCTTCCATGTTTATCCTATCCGTTTAAAGTTGGATACAGTTAACCGTTACATCCCATACTTTTTAAAACCAGTTATAACAAAATTTGTTGCATTAAAATCCTTGTCACCTCTCCACTCTTCCCTGTAACTTGATTCAAATGTTTTCCACGTTATCCTGTTTCCTAAGTTTCAAACGTGACTGATCATCGTCGTTGTGACACTTGTCTAATTTATTTCGTGTTTATTTTTCTAGTCACTGCCACGGTTGAGAAATAGAACTTGTTTAAAGGAAATAATTGCAAGTGCTCTCAATTGGATTCAACACATAGTTGTCAATATTCGTTTCCTTTTTCATGTGTTAGGCTATTCAGTTAAGGCAAGGCAGTCTGTTTTGCCCTCTGGAGTAGAAATCTCAAAAGTGAATTTTGAGAATCTGTCTTCGGATAGAGGGGTGATACAAAAGGTTCTTAAAGTAGTCTACACCTAATTGTCTTTTTGGCTTTCAGTGAATTCAATTTCGCTTTCAAACAAGGGAACTTGTTGAACGTATTTATGTTTCAAACCAGTGAACCAAACTTATTGGAGGTATCAATAGGCTTTCTACCAAATTTGCCGCAATTTTCAAGTGTCACTTTATCCAATTTAGATCTATACAAGAACTGAGTGCTTGTAATTCCCTTAGAACAGGCTTTACGTGCACGTTATAAGTACCATGGAGCTGCAGGGAAGTAAAAGATCCTGCTGGCTTGTGAGGTTTTGCTCAGAATGACAATGGTACTTCAATACATGTAGGTGCCAAAGGTGAGATGGGCGTCATGGGAGCTCCTGGTCCTCCAGGCCCTCCAGGAACTCCAGGAAGAAATGGCCTGCCTGGCTTGAAAGGTAAGGTTTGTTTTATCCGCCCCTGAAGAGAACACAGGATGCTGTTTTCTGTGCCCTGTGTGGAAAGAGGCTTTGTAACACTGACGTCTGTATCTTCATTCCTGGGGTCTGCTTAGGTTATCTTGACAGTGCTGATGCTCAGAGTCACTTTGCAGTTTGCCATAGCATTCAGTCACTCTTGTTTTTAATTGAGGTCATGAAATGTCAGCTATTTTTAAGTCATTACCTTTGCAATGATGGCACTGGATCAGGGCAATGTTTCTGAAGTATGTTGTAAAGTCTGCTTTAAGCAGCAGAAAGAAGAAAATCAGTAGCTTTGGGTTACAGAGGCATCCAGAAATCACCTCTGTAGGTATCACAAAGAAACTAGTCTATCTGCATTTTCCCAACCCTCTTGTTGGAGATGAATTTTGAAAGGGTTTGAAGTAGAAAAACCCACTCCTCTCTGCAGAACAAGGAGGCTGTGAACCCACAGCCACTGTAGCTGTGGGCTCGTGGCAGAGTGTGGTGGGGCTCTGGGAGCGCTCTCGGTGTGGGTCATAGACCGCTGCTTCCTCAGAGCCGGGCTGGCCAGAGCTGACAGCCTGCAGCACAGACCCTGTGTAGTCTGCTCACCTGGCTTTTTTCCAGGGCTCATCCAAGATGCTGTGGAGAACTCTGCATAAACTGACTGATAATGTAGTGAATTCCAACTTCATGGACTCCCTACGTAAGAATAAGCATTACAAACCTAAAGCCTACCTCAAGGATGGTATCATTTTCCCTTTGGTTGTCTCTACCCGCTGTAGGTAATGCTGGATTGCTGGGTCCGCCAGGGCCTCCTGGACCGGTAGGACAGAAAGGTATCAAAGGTGAAGCAGGGCTGCCAGGTCCACCAGGAAAACTTGATCCAAAACAGCTAGGAGCAAAAGGAGAAAAAGGCGAGCCAGGTGTTCCAGGTACAGAGCTGAATCCTTTACAGTTCATTCTTTCTTACAGAAAAAAATTAACTCCAAACGTAGAGGTGGCTTAAGGAGCTCTTACTTTAGGCTTTAAGTGGTGCTGTGACCAAGTTACTCTGTGTGGGCAGTTTGCAATGTCCTTGCTCGTTAACTGTGACGTGGCATATGGCGATGCTGCAGTAGCACTAAGGTGCTTTCGGCAGGACTGCGGTTCAGTCTTGAGGTGTTACTCCCGAGCATGAGGAGAGGCGGTTGTCATGGCTGCTGTGCTGGCTGCACTCCTCCTGTCTTGAAGGCCCTTGGGCCTTTGTCTCATAGGATGGAGTTGCACAGGTCATCTGCTCGTGCATCACCTCCAGGTTCTCCCTTTGGGTAGCTCTGTAAGCGAACCCTCCCCTGAGCTAAATGTCAGCTGCCTGTGTGTTTCTGCTTGGGAAGCTCATACAAAAAGACAGTCCCTTCTGAATTTAAGTATATTGGCATTAGTCATAAAGTTACTTTTTCCTCTACTTACTTCTATTGTTCCTGTTCTGTAGTAATTTTAAACTTTCCAGAAGCAATATTTTGTGTTCTGTGATACTTGTCTTTGCTAAACGAGAGGGAATTATATTTACTGAAGAAAAATCCTTATTTGGATTTTTATTCACCTGTGGCTACATCTGATCTCTTAAGGTAAAAGAAAACATACAGTAGTAATAATAGTAATAATAAAATGGTTGGTGGTTTTTTTTCCTTTGAGGTATTCCTGGTTTATCAGGACAGAAAGGTTACCAAGGTCTCCCAGGTGACCCAGGCCCACCAGGCATTAGTGGCCCACCGGGTGTGCCAGGACTGCCAGGTAAGTGCACAAGGCCACAAAGGGGACAGTTTTGATGTGTGAAAAACTTGCGTGCATTTTTATTGCATGGGATTGGGATGTTCATCCAGGTATCTCTAAGCAAAGCTTAAGGATTGAAGTGTAAAGCCGGGGTACAGTGTTGGGACATTTAAAGTCATTATTCAGACAGCATGCTTTGAGCTCTTTCCTTCTACAGACCCAAAGGCAGTTTTGAGGTGATCCCATTGAAGATTAGGGTATCTTTTAGGATGACTGGAAAAGTGCCTCTTGCTTGAGCAAGCAGCATGACTGCAGGATCTGCAGGACTCGACCATTGCATACGCTTATTTCTTGTATTCTTAGTCATTATACTCATGCTTTGAAATGGCCAAATGAGTGTATTGCAAAGGCTGTCTGGAAGTCATGGCTTTGCTCTAAAGAATCGCAGGGATCAAGAAAATGAATTATGCTTTGCACTGCTTCTCCCTACAGCTCAAAGAGTTTATCTGAACTCAAATCATTGTTCACTATGTGTAATGTAGGTCTTGCTCTAAATACCTTGTTGGGCTTGGGGAATTCCTTTAACCGTCCTGGACTCAAACTAGTTTTGAGCATTGTAGTTCGCATTTAATTCCGTAATAGAAGCTACTGAATACCTGCTGCAGATGAGAGACGTGTTTGTTTTGCAGAACAACCCCTGAGAGACCAACTCACACCGGTACTAAATTGTTTCAGACGGTTACTAAATCACGGGCTGAACATGAAAGAACAAAGAAGTTGCCCTGATCAAATCTGGGCTCCAAACAGACTGAAGATGTTTAACATATCACTACAAACGGGTGTGAAAAAGCATGTAGGAGCAGTGTGAGGCCTAAAGCAACTCCAAATCCATTGCCATTGTAATTAGATAACAAACATATTCATATGAAAACACAGGAATATCAGAAACTTTTCATTATTGCCATTAATTAACTAAAGCCACGACTTTCCTAGGCATCAAGGGAGACACGGGGCTTCCTGGGCAGCCAGGACCAACAGGACCTCCAGGGTTAAAAGGCGCCATGGGAGAGATGGGCCTTCCAGGTGAGTTTCTGTGCTTGTATTTTACCTCGTTTTGGCCAGCGTTGTCCTTTTACATGGTACAGAGGTGGATCTGCCTGTGTGCAGATCTAATAATACGTTTAAATGCCAATGCAGATGAGCACTACATGGAGTCCTACATAAATATTTGTTGAAGTTGTACATAAGGAATTGGAAATACCCACTGAAACAGCAAATGCGAATATATTGTAAAAACACATTATTTTAAAGTGCTTATAGATGTAGAAGCAGAATGATCTAGGTTTTGTAGCTATCATAATTTTCTGGTTTCTCAGACTCCACTCTGTGCAAATTCATAAAAAGATGATTCTGTGAGCCCAGCTGTCAGAAGACAGACATCAGACACAAGCTAAAGGGGAAGGAGAAAGTGAATTCCGTTAAGACTGCTGAAATAAAAATTCCAGTTTCGGATAATCCTAACATTAAGTTGTGCCTAGATACCACAACGAGACATTTGGATTTGTTTAAATTAGGAATGAAAAAAGAAAGCTTAGAAACCTCATGCAAAAAGCCATGAGAGACTTTTAGATAATTGTTTTAGTTTGGTTCTAAAAATAAAAATCCATTAGGTATTCAAAGCCAGCCACTTTCTTAGTCCTTTCTTAGTTTGGTTGCTGTAATTTGAGGGATTTCTCGAAACCACTGCAGAAAGTTTATTTATATTTATAAAACTTGTATTTTGTCTTTTGGACAGGTCCCCCAGGGATTAAAGGCAGCCAGGGAATAGCAGGACGTCCAGGGCAGCCTGGACCTGCAGGATTTCCTGGATTGAAAGGGGAGAAAGGTGACCCTGGTCTTTCAAGCATCGGTATTCCTGGTCTCCCTGGGCCAAAGGTACATTGATAAAATTCATCAATAGAAAATTCCATCAGGAAATTTGATTCTATGATTTTTTTTTTTTTTAACTGCAATTGAATATATATTCTGTATAAATATAAATATGTATATAAATATGTAAATAAGAAGCAGGATTGACTGTGGTCTGTTCTTTTTTGAGGTGGGAGCAAAAATTTCTAATTTTAAATATGAAAATATTTATACATAATTTAATCTGGTTAAAGGAGAAGATCGTTTATCAGACCTTTCAAGTTGGGTTCTGTTAGTGGCCTAGTCTGCACTGGGACACCTGCTGACATTTTGGTATTTGGTAGGGATTTATACAATCAATATCGTTGTTCCCATGTCTAATTATGTAGTTAATGCAAAAAAAAAAAAGACAATATGCATTTAAGAACAAATGACTGAGGAGCTAATACATCATCATTGGTGCTCTAGAATTTTTAAGTCTGTACAAAACGTTTGCTCTAACATTTACCTACATCATCCTTTCTGTCACCCTCAAAAAAGTGCCCCAGAGACCAGCAGAATATCTAGCAGCCTTCACGGATGCCTTACAGTTGATGTTGAGCAGCCATTAATTTAGCAAAAACATTGCCTGATTAAAGCTCCACAGATTCCTTTTTTCCTTCTGTAATATCATGGGGTAAAAACCTCCGTCTCTTCTGAAAGAGAACACTTTTTTCTTTAATGCAGGCCAGTTCTGAGGAAAAACTGTGATGCTCTACAGAAAATTGTAGGGGAAAACTTAAAATCTTTACAATTGGTCTTTCGAATTAATTTTCTGTGTAAGATGTTTAACCTTAACTGGATGTAAGAGGCATCCACAATATAATGGTGACCTTTTTACGACGTTAAGACTGGGAATATACAGCTTACCCATCTTACAAAGACTGGGTTTCTTTCTGCTTCATGTTTTCTAGGGTGATCTTGGTTTGCCTGGATACCCAGGTAGTCCTGGCAGTAAAGGTATAGCTGGAAATCCTGGTTTGCCTGGATTTCCAGGCAGTCCAGGTGCAAAAGGAGAACCAGGCCTTCCTGGATTCCCAGGTAATTCTGAACAGGATCTTTTTTATTTTCCTTCTTGCTTGTATTGGCACACACATCTGAACACAGTGGGTAGTCAGTGGAGGGCTGCAGCTTCTTTCAGAGTTCCTAGCAACCTGCTGCTTCTAAGCTTGGTGCTGCTGGAATTGTCCCTGCCAGAGTGTGTGAATGCATCGCTTGGGTGCCTTCTGAAACTGTTCATCTGCTCTGGGGGATGTAGCAGCTGTGTTAGCTGATGCTCTCCACAGGCAGGCAGACTCTCACCTTCCCTGACCCGCAAAATACCTGTGTTTGGCTCCGTCTTTTTCTGTCATGGGTCAATAAAGAACTGTCACCAGGAAAACTGGGGAGTTTTTAATAGCATTTATTGTCAAAAAATATGTTCTAAAGAGAAATCTCATTCTGAAACACAATGAAACTAGGTTTTGCCCTCTCCTCTAAAAAAATAGGAACAGAGATTGTTTACGGGTATGTGTCAGTTCTTTCATGCTCAGTTTAAAGACAGAAGGTGTTTGTGCTGCCTTTGCAGCAATGAAGGCTGTTGTACAAGCGTGCTTGAGCTGCTTTAGTGTAGGAAGTTAGGGAATTTATAGCAGTGTAGTCATGGCAGCAGGAAGCTTAGGGGAGAACAAAACCTGGCCGTGAACCTGACAGTTTCTCACCTCTGCTTCGTGTCATGCCTGAAAGACACTGAGCAGTCAAAATGGTGTATTGAGACAACCTTGAGCAGGCTCGGAGCTGTTCAGAACACACACACTGCAGCAAGGCGACAGTTTTTCCTACCTCCCACTCAGTTCATGCTGTAGGAGTGAGAGTCTGGTGTAAATTCTAAGACCATTTTTATTAAGATCCTTTTTCAGGAAAGGAAAAGAGGATTGGGGAAGGACTATCCAATCACAGTTCATAATGCTTTCAATTTGTTGTCAAGCAAAAAAACTGTCTCTAAAATGGTAATTTCCTAGCAGACTGCCAGGCTCACTCTGTCCTTGGCCACAGGCACTCAACAGTTAAGAACACAGAGGCTTGAGCATAGCAGTAAGGACAGTCGTGCCAGTCTGTTTTGTCTCTGTACGTTCTTTGCTTTCGCATTCATCTCCCTTGATCAGCTGTAAATCTGCAGAATGAGCACAAGTACAGTATCTTGCTACAACTAGCTCATTCGCTGCTCAGGGCATCTCAGATTATAGCATTTCAGGATCTGCTGAAAAGCCAGTTTTGTGCTTAATTTGATTGAAATGCCCGTACTTTACAGGAACACCAGGAATTCCAGGACCAAAAGGTATCGAGGGGCCTCCAGGTAATCCTGGCCTGCCTGGACCAGCTGGGCCAGTAGGTGAGCGTGAACAGTGCCGCAGAGCCCAGCTGCTTCTGAGGAAAGCGTAACACGTGAAGCCACTTCCTTTCTTCTTCCCTTTTTAACATCATGAAAATACATCTATGTGTATATGGATCCCCAAATACCATTGAGATGAACCCTTGTGAATTTGTTACCACATTGTCACACATTCAGATTCAGATGGGGGGAGCAGGTTTTCTGTTTTTTACTGCAGGTTAGGCTGTGCTGTACTAATGTGTTCTAACCCCCTTTTAGGTGATATCGGTCGTCCCGGCCCTCCTGGTCCCTCAGGGGAGAAGGGACAGCCTGGTCGAGACGGTATCCCTGGCCCAGCCGGTCAGAAGGGCGAACCAGGTGAGGTTCCTGCTTGTTTTCTCCTCTTCACTCTGCGTGGTGATGTCCTGCTTTCCCTACTCTGTTTTTCCTGTAACTGCCCGTACACCTTCAGAGCTGCTCCTGTGGTTCCCAAAGGCGCTGTCAAGCTGCCGATGAAGCACAGGACAAGAATTCAATCAGCTCTTAGGTTTTTATTACCTGACATGAACACCACCGCCTGTTCCTGCATGCCGTGGTCGCTGTATTGCTTTAACTCAGTTACAGAATGGGTAAACGGTGCAAATGTAATGAACCCCAAACAAAAATGCAAACTGATTAACTCCAAAATCTGAAAGAGTATCTTGTGAATGGATAGAAATACAAAAGTTACAGATGCATTTTGTAGCAAAGCCTCTACCTTTGGTGAAGAGTGAACCAGAATCCTGCTAGTCTCAAGGAATCAGAGATCTAGATGAACAGCACTTTCATCATTCACAGCCTCATATTCCTATTCCTGGAGACTCAAAAGCTAAATGCTCGTTATTAACCGAATCTGGCATTTTTTTCAGGTCTCCCAGGTTTTGGGCGCCCAGGACCTCCAGGACTCCCAGGATTGTCAGGTCAAGTTTCTCTGTTGTTCTTTTTATAAAGGTTGAATGTAAAATACATCTATACACCAAAAAAAGAAGGGCATGTTGTATGTTCTGCAACAAATGAATGCCAGCAGACCATTTTCAATTGACCACGGTCATAAAGGCGCTCATTACTCACTACTGAGTTTTGTAAATTAGCAATTATGCAGACCAGATAAATCCACACAGGAAAATAGTCTGCTGCATTGCGCGGAACTGCGCTGAGTTGTCTCAGTAAATACAGCATTCACACGCAGGTGACAAGTGAAGCTGCCTTGAAAATGTAGCCGCTTGCTGTATGTTCCAAACAACTTCACACCCTGAGTCACGTTACGTTCCAGTAGCGTTACAAGCTCCCAAATGCCTCGAGCTCGTTTGAGAATTTGGCAAGTATGTCTCAGCTTTCAGCAGCGTCTCAACAAATGATGAAGCCTTAATATTGACGGATTTCTCCACAGAAAGCAGTGCTTGTAGGCTTACAAACTCAGAGGATGTTTATGAGTGGCAGCATCACTTAGTAGTGAAGTGAGGCTTAGTAAGACCTTCTAACATGTCAGAAGCTGTAGGACCTTCTCCTGCAGCAATTACGAGCCCTAACTCTTTTCTGAATGTTGGACCAATTTTATACTGTCTCACTGCACAAATGAAGTGAGTTGGGACCAGACTTGCACCTCCTGCAAGAGAGAGAAATGGCTCTGCAAACTGACATTTGACTGATGCCCATCGATTTGTAGCAGTATTCATAAAGATGGCTGTTTGGCTTTACAGGGCAAAAAGGAGAACTGGGGTTACCCGGCCCACCGGGGCCTCCTGGACTTCCAGGGCTGAAGGGAGAGCCAGGTTTCCAGGGATTCCCTGGTCTGCAGGGTCCACCAGGTCCACCAGGATTACCAGGGCCACCTCTGGAAGGTCCTAAAGGTAGCCCTGGCCCACCGGGCGTTCCAGGAAGGCCAGGTAAGAGCATAATCCATACCAACATCTGCAGTACTTCCACATTTTGCTGGTAGGTTATCGGCCGTCAAATTTCTCAGTTGATTTGGATGGATAAGTTCCAGCCTCATGGCATAGGTCTTCATGTTTGTGGGCAAAATGAGGATTTTGTTGCCAAAAGTAACAGTATCTAAAAAAAAACCCAGCCTCATTTTCTCCTGATTTCTGATACCTGGCAGCAAAAATGGAAGGCGTTAATAAACGGGAGATTCTCCGCATGCTGGCACAGTAATCATCTAGCGAGCACGATGCCGACTTCTCAACATCTGATACCTTTGCAGTATTGTCACGTGATCAGCAAACGTCATCGCGCACAAAAACCCAAAAGTAACAAACCCCGTCATTTTAAGAGTCATGACAATCAAATTCACGCTAGCATCACAGCATGATCAAATTGGATAGCTGCCTCTTCACCTTCGTGTCATGTAACCTAAGTCATCGCTCCACTGTGTCATGTGGCTCCCCCGGACTCTGCACCATCATGCCGTGTTCATCTTTCCATTCCATGTTTGCTTCTTGTTCCTGCACCAACTAATTCTGGGAATGAAAAAACCACTATACTGAGTTGACATTGCTGAGCAACTCCCTGGCATGTGTTAGAAGTTGATTTTGTATTCTGAGCAGAGTAGGCTACGAACTCAGCTGTCCTCACCGTGCATTGAAAAAATGAGTCATTATAAACAACATTTGGTTTTAACGCAACACCTTAAAACTGGGGTGTTGTTTGCCAGTCTAACGAGGTTTTCTTTTAGTCCTGGTGAAAATACTTGCATTGTGTTGTATGCTAAACCTGCTTTTCATGTGACTGGTGTGGAACGACTCAGTGGATTAATAATTTGCAGCCAGTCACAATTTCTTCCTGATTTCCTATTTGGTTAGTGGAAGGAGGAGTGCATGCCTTCCCCTTTCTCCTGGAGAAACTTACTCCCTGCTGTGCCCAGGGGCTCTAACCAGCCAGTGGAGCGCCCCTGCAGCAAGTTGGTAGTCCTCATTTGCTTTCTGCTTTCCATGTGGCCTTGTCCTCTTCCACCTGGTCCCTCGCTGGCAGGTAGGAGTATGGGACCAGTACTCCCAGCTCTGCTCACTGTCCGCAGAGGTGCAGCTGGGGCGAGTGGGAGAAGGAGTGAAAGGGTGAGAGATGATGGGGTGCTGGACTTGGGCTTTGTAATTTAAGTGTGCCCAAATAAAGGCCTAAGACATCCTAGGTGTCAGGATCTTCTAAAGGTAGTTTTCTGTATGTAGAGTGGCACAGCAATTAAAATTGTGGCACAGGGAATGTCTCATTGGATGTTGGTCCATGAGAGTATAGGCTTTCATTTTTAAGAGATTCTTACACAGAGGGCAGCTCCAAATTCTAAAACCCCCCAGGCCTGCTAAGCAGCTCCTGATGTATAATAAACTACCGAGGGAGGCTCTCTGCTCCGCTGTAGCGTTGGTGGTTTTATGAAGCCTCTCATCCTGCTCCCACTTCTTTGTATAATCAGGTGCTCACTGACTCCCGTCAGCTGGGAGGTGGAGGGATGGTGGAACTCATTTTGTGCAGCTTTACGAGCTTTGGCAGGAGGGAGACAACCAGGGAGGTTCTGCTCAGCCATGTTCGCTCTCTCTTTCTCCCCTTCCTCCTCTTATTTCCATTTTTGTTGCATGCAACATGTAAAGCGAAGCATTTGTTTTGCTCAGTTAGGCATGAACTAATGTGGATAAACCAAACTATTATTGCAGTTCTGGTACCATCAGCACTCCAGCCTTTTGTTTGAAATGATAACACAGCCTATTGTTGGAATGCTGACTTTGTAACATTTGGACAGAAGGCAGTTAGTCATAAAAGCAGCTGTGTGGCTGTCAAATTACCCTCCTCCTGGGGACATAAATAAAACCAGCAGCTGTATGCATATACTCGTTGTTGCTGACTGCTGGGTATATTCTACGATTACTAAAAGTGATGAAGTCAAACATGATGTAGCTCTCTGGCTTCAGTTGAGTTGTCCCTAAAACAAACCTTGATAGATGGTGTTGGGACAGGTTTAGTAATTGATTATAAAATTAAGCCAATTTCCAGGGCAACGCAACATGGCTGTTTCTCCGCATCTATTTTCACTGCTATGAATAATAATAGTTTGGTGTTTTGCATACTGTATGTAAAGGAATATTGAGCTAAATCTCAAAAGAAAGGTTTAGTTGAATATGTTACCCGTTGATATTTCTAACAATGTTGATGTTTTTCCCCCTTGTTCTAATGATGACCTTGGTGAATTCTGACCCCCACTCCCAGGTCCCTCAGGTTAGCCCCTTAACTCCAAAATAATAACTTTGCATGCAAATGAATGTATATACTTTTGTAGTGTGAAAATGGAGATATGCCGAGTCATTTTTCAGACACACCTTTTGCTTCGTGGTAGAAAAGAAAAGCTCAGAGCTGGCTTTCAGACTCTTCCTCCATGTTCTTGTAGGACTGACATTGGAAGGACATAGCGTTGCTCTCCCCATGGTAGAAGATCATGTGGGCCCAGATTTGCAAGGCTTTTATAAAACGTCCCCACCTCCGACACTTGTTTTAGCATATTTATTCTCAGTGCAGTTGAAAACAGTATATGCTGGGTTTAATCATTTTTTAAAAACCATATGGCGCTGTCCTCCCATGTCTTTGCTGTGTAATTGTGTTTTACAGCTTGGGCAAGTGACAGCATTTGGTTTTCTACCACCTGCTACTGTTGATTTTGGACACATTCAAGTGACTTAAATAAATGAGATGCTGCTTTTATACCAACAGTGTCTGTAGGAAAATTTTGTACAGAGTAAAGGTGATGCTTTACATTCCCAATTTAGAGCATCGTCACTTGCCCGTGCGGAGAAATCTTTATTTCCATTGTTTTGCCTCACCAGCACATTTAGAGGACACGAGGAAAGCTCTTTCTTTAACACGTATCTAATGAAAATGAAGGGTACAGCCCTCCCCTCCCTCATGCTGGGGCAGCGGAACAGGGTTGGTACGAACACGGCCACGTTCACAAGCTTATCCCAATCCTGGCACATCAGCATGTAGCACAAGCCAGCTCTTGGGGAGGTTTTTACCATCGGTGTCTGGGCTGAAAATGACTTGGTATATCTATTTAATGATAAGGATGTCTTTAGGTTTTGCTATGATGACTTTCAGGAAGCAAAGAACTGCCATGAAAATTCCGTAAAGGAATACGTTCAGTTTCTAGCGTGCGGCCCCAAGCACTGTGAGGTGGCAAATGTGGTAGCCCCTGCTGTTTGTCCCTTAGCTTTACGCAGCCGTGTAAAACACGGAGCGTGGCTTTCCCTTTTCATTCAGCGGTGCTCGCACAAGCAGGCACCGCGCTTCTCAGAGGCGCCCGTCACGGGTGTGCTGAGAGGAACTTATCCCTTGCTTCGTGCTGTGTTCCACCCTGTCACTGCTCAGCCAGAATTCAGTCATCAACAAGCACAGGGCAGGTTTATAAATCATAGCAAAACGTATTTAACAGTGAAATATGGTTTATAAATGCTTAACAGGAACGATGAAATGTCCATGTCATTATTTTTAACAACTGTATTACAGTTAGTAGTTGAAATAATTTACCAAATACGGAAAAAGTAGTGCACCGAGGCAAACCTGATGTGTGTTTATTGTAGTTTTTAGCTGCAAATTGCATGCTGATATGTCGATATATTGAAACCGTTTCACTGACATGAAAGATGCAAGTGGCGCAGGCGCTGAAATATGTATGAATTGAGGAGCATGGCAGGGACAACCAGCTCACCTTCTGAAAGAGGACGTTTAAATGATTTTTTGAAGGATGTTATCACATGCCGTTATCCATAATAACCTTAAACAGGTAAATTAGCACCTTTTATCAAGAAAAAATAATGCCAACAGTAAAGGCAACAAATTCCAAATTTGTACGTTCTGCTGTATTTTTGCACAAGCAATGGCAGCCCTTTTCATCCACATCAGCCCCACTTACCGTTTTGAAGATGGCATGAGCCCTACTTTTCAGTCCTAGAACTGTATTCACAGGCAGTCGAGGCTCGTGCCTGATTAGCAGTGATAAGTCCTGTTAATCACGCTTCCCCCCTGCCCAGAGCAGAGTTTTGCTCGGGCACAGCTCGTCGCTCACAATTTAGCAGCGTATTTGCCAAGCTCCTGGCCTTGCCATCTCGAATCCTGTCCGTGAAGCGGTTGCGTAGTCCAAACCCCACCGTGAGTAGGACTAACCAGGCCCAGGCCTCAGCTGAAAGGTTAAAGCAGTAACTCATTCTTTAGCAAAGCTCTAAGTTTGCTGTTAAATGAAGTGTCGAGTTAGTCTTAGTCGAGCCTGGTCACCAGAATAACTTGTATCCGAAAATACCTGTCGCTGTGTAGTCACGTGTGGTTTTATGCATGCATGTGGATTATACTGTGAATACCAAATATGCTGGTGAAATGGGTGGTTGTGTAGTGTTGATGCTGTCATCTGTACTGTTTCTAACTAGTAATCTTGTTTTGTACTGTGTGATGTCTGACCCTTCTAACATCGATCATTGGGCTTTGGTGAACTCTGATCCTTCCAGGTCTTCCAGGTTAGACTCTTCACTCGGTCAATTTATTTTACTGCGTTGCACTTGATGTAAGAGAAACGGATGTTTCCCTGTAATTCTGGGATTCTCTTTCTAAGGGGTACGGTTACCCTGCAGGTCGTGTTTGATTAGCACGCCTCAGTGGTAACCTGTTGTTGTTTTGCATGTGTGCAGTACCAAACCAACATAAAAGAGCTGAAAGAACGCAAAAAATCCTTGTGTGATGGCGTGTTTTCTGTAGCTGAAACGGCTACAGGATATGTGTGAAATCTGGTACAAAATTGCTGTTGATTTAAAAAGAAACATTTTGGAAGGAATTCTATAGCTAGATTTGCATGCAGAAATACAGCTCATCCACTGAATACAGGCGATGAGGATGTCAAAGGAGATGTTAAATTATTCAGGGTTGCAGAAGAACTGAGAATCCAGCATGCTGAGAAACGTTATTAGATTTGCGCTACGGGGGAGAATGTCGCAGCGCTGTCCTGCAAAGGGATCCTTTTGTTAATCCCCTTAGGAGGTGTAACGTGCTAAATGTCCTGAGCTGTTGCTGCACTTGCCTGAAGTTTGTTTAATATAGGTTAATTAATATATTAATATAATTAATATTTATTTTATTGTTTATATATTAAATTATTGTTTATGATA
>NW_010272535.1:0-19730 GCF_000690775.1 Eurypyga helias
AATATAAGTATATAAATAAAAATAGTTCAGCCCTTCATATAGACTGCTACAGCACTGGTAGCCCACATGTATGGTCAGCCCAGGGAACCTGAGCTAAAGGGTGCCATTGCAGTGGTCTCAGGGCTGCTAGGTTAACAGTGGGGAGGACCAGGGAATTAATTTTCCCCTGTGGACTAATTCAATTGCTGTATATATACTTGTATGCACAAGGTTGAGTTTTCATACTTAGTCCTTTTGGAAAGTATCTTCTTCTGTATACTTTGCTAACTGCAAGGGAACTTGAAGGTACCTTACTGCGTGCACTTTAGAAATGTAATTAAACAGTAAACTAAGAACCTGTGTATTATGCTGTATGAATTTGCATTCATGAAGCACAGTAGGAAAATAATGCCAGCAGCTTCCATTTGTAGACAAATGAATGTAATCTTGGTGTTTTGGGGTTTCTATAACAAGCTGAAGAGAGTAAGAATAAATTCAGCTGACCCACCCTGCGTATACAGAAATAATGGGTTTTTTTGCCAACATTCAATTTCCACAACAGGGACAGTATAGAAAATAAAATATTGTGTAAGGAAACAAATCTGCTGCTGAATCAGAATGGGCCTTTACTGCCTGAATGACAATCAGTTGACATTCAATTATCATACTAATTGAATTAAAGCAAGCTAGAAATGACTTAATTCCATAAGTATATGCTCCTGTCAAGTTACTTATTTAATAATTGTTGCTTGCTTGATGGAAGAAGGGAAAATGACCTTATAAGAGGTATCTGAGATGTTAAAAATACAATTAAACATTCCCACTATACACTGTAGATAAGCAACAGAACAGAAGCCCGCGTCTTTTTACAGGAATAATGTTAAACATATTATTGGAAATTATGTGTTTCATAATTTGGCACTGTCTTAAGCATAAAACTCAAAAGAGCTTCATCTGTTTTCTAGAAGGCACTTGAATGACGACATAAGCCTTTTTCCTCCCCAAAAGCACTGCAAGGGTGCAACTGTTATGCGTACTACAACGCAAAACAATTTAAGCCTGAGGGCTAAAAATTCTCATAGCTGCAAAAAAAACCCAAAACACCAACAACCCAAATTGGGTTGGAAGAGGCAGCTGACTTGCTCATACCTGTTTGAGGTGCTGCTACACATGCTCAGGACACTACCCACTTGCCCTGCCTTTGGAAGCCCCCAATACATGTCCAATCTAGCACAAAGTCGGTGAACTGGTACCCACTGCCAGGGCCACATTCATTTGCCTTCAGAGAAAAATACTGACAGACAGATCTCTTTGTTACTCGTGAAAATTAACAACTCCTCGGGCAGGCAGAATTTACCCTGATAAGCCAGGGTATAAGCTAGGACCAGTCAGAATTTCCAAAACTGTCAGGAGGCTTATCAACCCACCTACATGCTGTCCTAAACAGTGGGCATCTTTAAAAGGACAACAGGGTGTAGCCAACATGAGTTCAAGCTGTTGTCCTCAGGGGATATGGCAATGGCCTGACAAGGATGAAGTGGGGTGAGCTGACTACCCTCCAGACAAGCCAGCCTGCGGGGACCATTCTAGCCATCAGAGCAGGCTGGGGTCATCAGAAACGTTTCCCCATCCAGTAAGGACTTTTTTACTATGATGAGCTTCTATTACATTATTAATGTTTCTATTACCATGGAAGACATGGTTTTCATGTGACTGTTTTATTGGGTATTCACCAGAATACCCAATAAAAGAGGGCAAGACAGTGTCTACACTGAACATGGTAGATGTATAGGTCGGAAATAATTAAATAACAGCACTGTGATGACGTTCCTATGAGGTGGTGATGTTTTAGATGGAGACTTACAGAATTGTTGTTGGCTTCATATTATTGAGTTAACCTTGTGCAATATGACTATTTGAGGGAAAAGTCAGGTCCCAGAGGACTCTTTCAATATGCTGTGCCTGTAAGAGCACAGCAGGATTGTGTATTTTTGTATTTGTGTAATGCAAAATAAAACCCAATGTGGAAGCAGTAGATACATGATCTTTTGAAGATCATTATTCTGTGTAAAATTCTTTGTTCAGATCTTTTTTAAACTGGCTATCAGAATGATGCAGAGGCATTACAATATACAAAGTGGTATAACTTACTCTTTGTTCTGTAGGTCAAGCTAAATTCATCTTAGCAGCTAGGAACAGATTGTTGACTAATTTTTTATTCATTTTCAAAACAAACAGTACATTTCTCTGATAATCACAAGCGATTACAACTTAAAAAGCAAATTGCTACCATTTTTTTTGCAAAACAATAGGAGATCAGCCAACACTGTGTATTTATCTTAATCTGGAGAAATTACAAGGGTGCACAGATACAGTTGCACAGCTAAGACCAATCTTTTTCCTCTCTGTCTTTGTATTTACAATTTTAGAAGCCTAAGACTTCTCTGTTTCCATTATGATCTTTTGCTTCCCTGGGAAGCAAAATCTTTAATCCTTTTAGGCAGCCTCTGAGTTTTGCCCGTCTGTATCTGAGGTTTGTTCTATCTCTGAAAGCAAAGCCTCAGTGAAACAAAAAAATGTTTCACGAGAACATTCTTTATAGAAATTATGTTGTACTAGATCCTTCCAGCCTGACACTACCACTCTCATGTCTGCAACTCTATTATCCTCTGTGTGTGCACCCTGTGCTGCCAGGTCCTCTCCATTACAGGGCTGCTGGTTTACTAGAGCATTGGAAGATCAAAAGAGATCATTTTAAAGTTTCATAAAGTTTAATCCTTCCAGGGAGGAGATGTATGTGTGTGTTTTTCAGCTGTGGAATTCAGGAGGACACCCCAAAATTGTCATAAATAGCTTTGCCCATCTTTTACCTTTGAATCAACAGCCCGCTTAGCTAGGCAGTGTGGAGTGTGAGGAGGAAGGTGGATAGTTTGACTCTCCTTGTGGAGGCTTTCCACAGGTGCCCAGGTTGTGGACTTGGCTGGAGGAGTGAAGCAGACACTCAAAGCTGCAGTTCCATTTTGTGTAATATTGTGCATCCCAAATGCCCATGAACACGAGTTAAACTCTGGCATGTGACTTAAAAATTGTGGGGTATGAAAGCGATAAAAACCTAAACTTTCTTTCCCTTTTTCTCCCTTTTATACCTTCTGTTTAGATGCTTTTTAAGCTTTTCCCTGCAACAAGGGAGGCCAGGAGTCAATCCTGCTTAGTTACATGAAGCCAAGATGCTTCCATGACGCCTGGATCTAGCCTTTCATTAAAAAAAACCCCACAAAAAACACTTAGTAATGAGAAACTCCTGATAATATTTGCAAGGAGAAATGCTGACTTGTTCCCAAATCTGTCGCTGACATGGCTAACAGCAACTCATTAGCTGGGCTCCGTGGGTCAGAAACTGGTTCTCCTCTTGAGAACTTTCCACCCTAAATATCTACATATGTTTTTGTAACATCATGTTACTGTAGTGCTGTGAGATCCTGACAAACCCTGCAGATAATCTTTGTTCTTGGAATTTGGGCAAAATTGGAGTGATTCTCCAAGCTCTTTAATCTATTAAGAGATTTTGAACATGCCACATTTAAAATAATTTGGTGAGTTGAGAGAAATGTACAGAAATAGATCCATGCTCCTGAGAAGTTAATTAGACCGATATGGGATCAAGACTGGAATAATGACTAACATTTATTATCCTTAGCAGCTCCATGAAGCTTCTTTGAGTGCCCCCAACCGTTTATCCGGGGAAGAGAGAAAGCCTCTTGGCTCATCTGTGTGGTGCCATCCTCTCCTCTGTCATTTAGCTCAAATGTCTTTCTGCACTTTCTCATCTTCCCCAGAGGGTTTTAACTTGTCTCACGAGCGGAAGCCAGTGAAGAGACCCCATGCCTGCCTTCCCCCATCCCTAAAGGTCCCATTTGCAAGTACGCCCCATGCTCCACTTTGAGCAATTAAACGTGAGATGCTATGAGGGATATTGTTTTTGCAGTACTGCTGGGTAGTTAAAGGGTGTTTCACAGTTGGAACAATATTTTCTTTAAAATATTTGGTGTTTATTATTTCACTCTTTAAGCAATATGAGGAGGAAAGGCTGTTTACTTAGAAAGACTTTATGAAGATGCATGAGACACACGGGTGATATATAAAAACAAAACCAGATTAATTTACCAATGTTACACTCTTTGTTTTTAGGTATACAAAAAGAAAACTGAAGCTGCCAAGAAGGAATATCTGAAGCAGTTAGCTGCCTACAGAGCAAGCCTTGTATCCAAGGTAACACATAATATACATAATATATGTATATACATACACACATATATATAGTGACATATTGCAAACCATTTTCAGCATTTATATGGTGCTGAGCGCCATGGTATTTAGTGCAAATAGCCTTGTTTGTTATTACCTTAAACTTAGGTTGATGTGCAAAAGCTCAATAAACACAGTCATCTCTCCATGAAAAGATATCCTTTGCCTTCTGGTCATAGAGACAGCACTTCTCCAGGCTGGGAGTATCACTGCAGTTCAACAGAGGAAGGAGGTACCAGTAAAAAGACCATAATAAAACAAACATGTCATGCCAGGCAGTCACCCTTCTACCTAGAAGGGAAAAAAACACCCTACATAATACACAAAATGCCTGGTTTTGGATTTTTTTTTTTTTTTAAGTAGTGTTTATTTTACCTTACCATCACCCTACAGAAAATGTCAAGCTCAGCTCTCAGCAAATTTTCATAAGAAAATAGGAATTTCCATTTTACATACCGCAAGCAACTTGTGTGAGCAGAGCATTAGGACACTATAAGGATCTTATACTGGAAAAGACCAGTGTGTCCCCAGTACACAGCTAGTAGAAATGTTCTAAATTTATTTATACAAACATAATTTTGTAATAGACTTTAAAATGTGCAGAAGAATGTGAAATTACTGCACTGTGTCCGTGTGAAAAACCAACTGAGCAACTTCAAAGTCATACCAGTTTAGAATCACTTGTTTTGGGTCTGTCAAAATAAGTTTGGATATATTTTATTCTTACATAAATAAAATCAATTTTAGGTATAAAGATGGCAGTATGGAGGACTGGCATATATGATATGAATAGAACTTTTTCTTAGTTTTAAATGCTTTTGCGGTGATTGGTCCTGCACTATATTTCTCTGTATTATATTAATTTGTACACATTTTCAGGGGAAGACTATATGATTAGCTATACAAAACCTTCCATGCATCTACATTATCTTAATATTTGGTGAGTGTTTGTCCTGAATTTAGAAGGCAGAAGTATGAGTGTTACCTCATTCGTTTCTGGGGGTTGTGTCTTACACATTTTAATTTTATAGCTACCATGATAAATACTAATGCATTTAGTTACTGATTTACAGTGTACCTTTAATTTCTGTTTTAGGGCTGTTTGGCTCTAGAAATGCTCATTGCCTTCAGAAAGGGTACCACACAAACAGATTTTTTTTTAAATAGCATGCTTATTGGCAAAAGATAGGTCTAAAAAGCACAAAATATTCCAATAGATTCTGAAGAAAAACATGAAGCCAACTTTTCATTTGTGAAAAGAACTTGGATATCATTATTCAGCACATCATGGAATGTGCTCTATGAACGCTCTACATAGAACGCTCTATGTAGCTTAATTTTTAAATGGCACGTATATAAGACCTGAGACTATTATTTTGTTGGTGGGTTTGTGGGATTGTTTCGTGTTTTGTTTTGTGTTTGGTTGGTTTTTTTTTTAAAGTGTATTATGACATTTTATGAAGTTAGTTTTTAGAAAAAAAAAAAGATTGTTGATCAGTTCAGGGCATGAAGCCATTTGTTCATATATTTAAATTTGTTGTTAGTCAGAAAAGCACTGGAGCATTTTCTTAACTTTACAGAAATTATTTAAATTCTGCCCATAATGTAATGTTTTCCTCTAGTGTGGAAGGTATCAAAATATGAACTTAATGAAGCCAAGTACTAATTGCCTACTTTCATGGACACTCAGTGAATTGTACAGAGCTGGCATGTAACTAAAGCAAGTCCATTTTGGAAAAAGGATGTAAAATACCCAGATGTAATATTATATCAGTATATTCTAAAATATTATTATTAAATATTTATATAGCACCAGAAGAGTTGTCATTCTTTAGACAAGCATGTAAGCATGAAGAAATATATATATACTCTATTATTGAGACTATATATAATCTATTATTAAGATTGTTTGGAGTCCATCTGGTCTTTTATGTCCATGTGTTACATTATCATCCATAAGAGGCACTTTTAGAGAATATTATTAAGATTCCAAAACCTCATTCTCAAATGTTAGGACCTGCCAAAAGTAACATACCTTTTCCAAAAATGCTTTGATACAATATTAATGATTTGCTTACATGGTATGTTTTAAACCTTATAACACACTCTGTGTGAGTCTCATTTCATACACTTACAAACAGGTGCCCTGGGATCTCCTGTGTCGTATTTACCTAGTGTTGTTTAACCTTGCTTCTTTATAGGATTTTTTTGTGTGTGTGTGCTGCTCATCCCAACAGTGTTTTACTGTAAAGAAACTCTCGGTAATACTCTGGAGCAGGAAGTTTGTATTGTCCATATTTTCGAACACAACTAAATAATTGTGAAATCAGGTTTTCAGTAATTTTGGATTATCTGCTTGGGACATCTAGAACTTAATTTTTCAGAGTATCTGACGAACGTTGCACCCTTCATGTTCATAGCAGAGCTCCAATGACTGGCAGCTATGAGACGTTCAGCTGCGCTTCACATAACATCAGGACATCCTCTTGCTATCCAAATTATAGGAATCGCCCAATTAGCAAACTTTCTTCCTGCTCCCCTCCCAGAGTACTCTGCCTGTGGGAAGAGGCAGTCACAAGCAGGAAAGGATACTGCTCAGGTCCCCTGTCCTCAGCTCAGCAGGTGCCTCACACCTCCCAGAGCAGTGGCTTTACCAGTTTCCTAACTTCTGAACAATGGTTCTGCCACTTTTTTCTATGACTAGTTGTTTCAAACAGCTATTGAGTGTAGGGCTTGTATGTGGGTGTTTGTGTATGTTTTTCCACATTTATTTGCAAATCCTTATTTTTCTGAAAAGCAAAGGAACGGACACATGCCGTGTCATAGCTGAGTGCACCCAACTTGGAGGTGAATTCACTGCACCCATCTTGGCCATTTGAGATGCTGGAATAGTCAGAAGATTGCAGAGAAATGGAGTAAATCTTTTGAAAGGAGATTCCTTAGCCTTTGCCTCACAGCAGAATAATGCAATTCATGAACATTAGTTTCCATCCCAAACTTTGGAGTGGGAGTGGAGTATGAGGTGGGGATTGCAGGCTGCTCCATGAAAATCAGCCTTTTTCCTCCTTTGCTCTGCTTTTTTACCTTCTCCTCTCCTCTCCAACAGCAAACCTGTACTTCAGACAGTCTTTTATGCTAGTCTTTCTCTTGTCCTTTGCATCCGTACTTCTTGCTCATACACTCACAGACATGGTGCATAGTGAAGGAAGCTAGAGATGAACATGAGGGACAGACCCGCTCTTCATCACAGAGGGCAACCAGTACTGGGAAAGCCCACGTGGAAGAACAGTCTCAGCTGCTTTCTCAGATGACACATGTCTGTAAATGTGAGTGTCATTTCATGGGGGGATAAGGTAACAATCTTTGGCACAATCCGTCATTGTCCCTTCCAGAGTTCAAATCCCTCTTCCACTGCATCTTAAGGAAGGGCACCCAAATTTTCTGGGAGTCATACGGTGCTTTTTTCTAAGTGCCTTCTTGACAAAGCTGAGCAATTTGAGTGGGAGTTTGTCACACACAGCCCTAATATATATAATTTCAGCCTGTGTTATTTCACAAAATCATAACTGCAGAGAGTGGAGGTGTCACTAG
This sequence comes from Eurypyga helias, assembly GCF_000690775.1. Classification (NCBI taxonomy): domain Eukaryota; kingdom Metazoa; phylum Chordata; class Aves; order Eurypygiformes; family Eurypygidae; genus Eurypyga; species Eurypyga helias. The sequence goes on from NW_010272535.1 coordinate 7,876, forward strand.
CAACTTTGGTAATAGAATTGTCAGCCCATCTGTAGTACACGGTTAAAGCCTTTAGTGATTTCTTTATAAAATAGGGCTACCACCCAGTAAATAAGGTAAACACATGATTGGGTAAATGTCAGTTATGCATTAATCCCTGTTTAATTTATCCATTTATTTCCTGTATTTTCTCTTTTTTAATAATGAGTGAAATTAATGGGGCTGTTGTTGACTTTGTTCATGTGTGTAGGAATTGATATGTAAAGTAAAAATCACATTACAAAGCATTATATCTTCTGCTATGCAGATTGCCATATTGCTTATAGTACTGACTAAGCCTTTGCATTTTAAACAAGTGTCTTTATATTTGCCCTTAGTTGCAACTTTTAGTACTATTCAGGTCCAGAAATGCAGTCTCTGGTATCTGGTAATTTGTACAGCATTACATAAAATGCTGTGAATTGCAATTTTACTTTTTCATAAAACAAGCACTTTTTCTAGCTTAACCAGCCTTTTTTTTCTGTCTGACATTAGATTTTTTGCTGCATCTTTCAAATATATGTATTTAATACAGATTTATATGGGTAAATGTAAAACACTTTCATATATTATATATGTGCATCTATGTATTTTTATTTTAAAATATATGCATATTAGGTATTTGACATGCATAATATATATGTGCATATAAGTAATGCATATATGTATGTTAACTATAGCAGTACAAGTTGAATAGTACAAAGATTTCTCTTCCCTGTTTTGTTCCCTCTGACTAAATGGATCTTTAATTCTCTCTCTGTTGTGACACAACTTCATTTCATGTAGACATATTTTAGCAGCTGTGGCTGAAGCTAAAACCTCTCAATGAGGAGAATTATTCAAATTCAAAAATACTGAAGCATATTTCAAAACTCCGATGTTGTATCTAAGTCAAAGTGGTGTCCTCATTTGACATTCCAGCAAATGCATTGGACATTTTCAGTTTTGTGGACAGTGCAAATCCTTTGGACATGTAAAATTGCTTCTTGAAGTATGTGGCAGATGTAGCTTTCCTAGCCCTCCACCTTGTAACTATTTCACCAAAAACCTGAAGGTCATATCTAGTAAGAATGGCATTGCCTTAATGCCATTAGCAGGGCAGTTTGTAACCCGAGTTTCCATGCACCCAAAATATCTGTTACATGTGTAGCATTGCCTATATTGTAATATAATTGAAAAGTCTTTAGAATTATAGTCTTTTGAGACTGCAGTGAATACACACAAAGAGGTTTGAGCTACTAGTATAAAGTGAAATGGAAACCATATTAAAAAAAAAAAAAACCAACACCAAAACACAAACAAACAAAATTTTTCTAAACCCCAAAACTCAAATAGTAAACTTGGTGTTAGTTTCCTCTTCCATATCTGTATGTGGTGAGAGCACTTACCTAATATATTAAAGTCAAAATATATGTCAGATATATGTCAGTTTTCCCAGACCACGCATCTCCCCACTCCCAAGTAAATGAGGATGTGCGGGTGTGCTCTCTGTCTTCTGTGGCCCAGTGAATCCCAAATTCTTTTCTGCACAGTGGCTGCGCTTCAGATGTAGGGGAGCACTGTATCCTAGCTCACTCCTCCTGGAAATAAGCAACTGCTTGGGTTTAGGACTTTTCTTTTGGAAATAAAATTCTGAATATCTCTTGACAGAGTAGACGACTGAACTTGTCTTGCCTCCTCGTTAGTGCTTTCATCAGTTGGCTGCTGTGTACGAGGAGAGCAGCATCCCTTCTGCTGCTGGCAGAAAGGCACCTGGTTTCCTCTTTTTGAGACAACAGATTCCTATATTATATCTAGCCCCAGTCCATGCAGATGTTTTGGAATTTCATAAAACCATTTAGGCTGTTCTCAGTGAAAGCATCAGAGAAAGAATAAATAAAAAAATATGGTTATGTTTTTTTTTGCATTATTTTATTTTATTTTATTTTTGTAGCTATTGAAGTGCTACAAGGCATTTGGCAGTATCTTTCTTAAAACAATAACAGAAAACCCCAGAATGATGACATGCATGTACGGCTTTTACTTTTTTCCATTAAACGTTAGAATCCCTAGCTGGGAAAACTATAAGGTGTTTACAGCAAGTACTTCGTGCCTCTGTGATACCTCAGTCTTACATTCTTTCGGGATTTATTATGATATAGACAGAAATTTTCAAGGAATCATAAAAAAAAATCATGTATGCTCAAGAATGCTATGTATCAGAGTATCTGGTAAGTGAACATATATATTTATAAAACAATCGTCTAATCTGATAATAACACAAATCCAACCGTTTTCCTGTCTAGCAAGGAAACCAACTATTTACTGCAGCAGAAAATGTGGAGCAAACTATATTTAAGTTAATGCCATGAATTTGATTTCAGGCTAAATCATGTGAAGCTTTACATTCAGCAGTGCAAAAACCGAGAGATGCTCTCACGTATTTTCTGCCAAAAATGGCAGAAATGTCTTAAGCTTGAGAGATGCCAGATTTTGATTTGGAGAGGAACTGTGTGTGTTTCTGAAGTGAGTTAATAAAACTAGATCTCACTATTAGCCTACTGCTTCCATTTGGGGAATTAAAACACTTGTATCAAATTAAAGTTGCATATCCCTTATCACATGGACCCAGGTTACATTCATAAAACATCCATTTTTACTTACATACCCTGAATGAATCCATAACAATCCCCTGTAGATGATGACAAAATGTATATTTAGATTTGAGGATGTTCTTCTGAGCCACCTTGGCTAATTATGGATGACAACCCATGCCTTACTCCTTTGTTCTGAAACATCAAGAATGTGTCAAAAAGCTTTCTGAACTCTCTAGAGTCCCGGATGTTGTTATTGCAATAGGTGACTGGAATTAACAAAATAGGAAACATCATTTGCTAAGAGCCTCTTGTGACTTAGGTAGGAAGGCAGCTGTACTCTAAATATGCGTATGAATTCTCCACCAGAGTGAACAGAGTTAAGTCAAAGGAATCTCTAAAGGAGTTAAAGAGCTAAGCAGGAAAGAGAAAACACTTCTGGAGAGAAGTCATCTTCACAGGGTTATTATTAAAATGGCTGAGCCCATGTAGGCTAGAAAAAGGGATTCTTCTCAAGGACAGGCTTGGGGTTGGAAATGACCTAAAATGTCAAAAACGTTAAAAACGGGCAGGATTATGTGAACACAGAAAAGCTGAGAGAAGGAATAAACAATTCAAGATGTTCCTTCTACCAAAGAGACAGCAAAGACAGCAGATGCAAACTTAAGCTTAGGTAAGCTTTGTAGGAGCTGCATAAATATTCAGCCAATTTCCTTCTATCTACCTCTTAAAGTCACGGTATTGAAGGTAACTCATTTAAAGCTGAGTCAGGCCTGCCTGCACAGCCTGGACCTTCCTAGTACCAGCTGACATAACCACTGCTGTTACCTGAACATCATCCTCATTCTGGTCATAGAGTCCAAAAACTGTTGAATTCCTCCTTAGCGTGGCTCGAGGGCAGACAGCAGTCGCTGGCTGTAAGCACAGCACCGTCGTGAAAAGGGGCACTATGGCAGCTGTGTGTCTGACACAAGTTCATGTAAAACCTGATTTGAGTTAAACTCTGATCTAGGCTTTGAAATACTCACACAGTACATGTTCCTTGTCTGTGTAGAGAGGATGCCAAACCTCTGTTTCTCATTTAAAGAGAAGCACTGCTTCTCATTTAAAATAAAACTGTGTGTCTTTGCACTTCCCAAACTTTGTGCAAAATTATCAACTCTCAATGCTTTCTCTGAAGAACATAATTTATCTGTATCATCACACATTTCCTTGAAAGTATCATTGAGCAGAATGATTTTGTGGACCATGAACAAGTACTTTTCATTAATATAATTAATTCAGTATCATAAGTTACAGTGGTGTTTTGTTTCCTACCTTTCCCTAAAAAAAAATCATTCTGTGTCTGTTGGGATTTCAAAATATTCTTCCTTCTTTTTGTTCATTTTTCAGTGAAATTATGGATTCTCATGGGGAAAAAAAAAAAAAAAAGGTGTTTTTTTGTTGGGCCTAAATGGCAGTCAAACTTTTCTGTAGCATTCCATTGCTTTGGCCTAACCTACCTTGTCTTCACCTTCTGTTTATTTTCCTTTAATTTAGGCAGCAGTATTAGGTGATGATGGTAGATGGAGAGGCAGGTCCATAAGAAACCCTACTCCTAGCCTATGAAAAACTTGAAAGATTGAGAGTAAGGCTTTAACCTGAACTCCCGAACAAGTGGAAGCCACTCAAAGAGCATAAAGGACTATCAAGAAAAGCCAGTTTGCAGTCCTAGTGGAGATTCGCTAATATAGGTGTACAATACCACGTCTTATCATTAACTAAATATAATATTCTGTCACCCTCTAGTGGTGGGTCTACCATGCCATATCTCTGATAGGAGCCGTCAAAGATTTGCTCACTGCATGTCTAGTGGAAGACCTTGTCGCATGTAGGAGAAACCAGACTTTAATGTTTGATGTCCTGTGTGTACAGATTTGTAATTTTAGTCTCTACTGCATACATCTGTAAATGAATTGTATCCTATCACTTCAAAAATTATCATAGAATCATAGAATCACTGGGTTGGAAAAGGCCTTAGAGATCATCCAGTCCAACCGTATCTGTCCACCACTAAACCATATCTCTCAGCACCTCATCCACCCGTCTCTTAAACACATCCAGGGACGGTGACTCCACCACCTCCCTGGGCAGCCTGTTCCAGTGCGTGATAACCCTTTATTAGGCACGTAAATTGTCTGTGTCGGTTTTGGGTAGGTTTATTAACTAAAGAAGGTTTTTAAAAAAATTATTTCTGTACCCTTCTCCTTGGATAGAGGAAAAGCAAGTTGACTGTATTCCAACCTGCAAAGTTAGGGAACATGACCATGCACTTGAAGCTCATATTGGCTAATCAAATCCCTTCTTTCTTATTTCCTAGTTTTACCCATAATAAAAGCTCTTGTCTAAGACTGTCTGATGCTGTGCTGGACAAGTGCAATGCCTATTCAGAGCAGTAATTGTGCCTGAAATAATAATGTGACCTATGCATCATATTTGACATATTTGACAGTAAAACAAAATAACAAAGCCAAAATATTTGACATCACCTATCCCATTAGCTTCAGCAATACTTGCAAAATCTGTGTTTCTGTCCTAGCCTTAGAAAAAGCTGAAAGTGCAGGATGCTGGAGAACAGCATTTAATGGGTTCATTTATCAAGATTCCCTGTAACTGATAATATTGATGTGTTTTACACTGATATTGGACAAGTTGGCTTCAGATCACATATGATTTAAAGCGTCCTAAGTAACATAAAAATGCTTGGTTTGAAACTGAAGTGTTGTGCTTTTCACTGGATCAGGAAGTAGTGAAACATATGGAAAGCTGATTGATAGCTTAAGACAGCTGGAACAGTCCCTTTTGATCACTTTGCAGACCCTCTTCTCAGAGGTAAAGCAAGTATTATTCATCTCTGGCCAGAAACTGTACAATTCCTTTTAACATGATTTGGTATTTCAAGTATTAAATGATGCTAAGTATCAGATATCTCTGTAATTTTATCAGGACGGGCCATGCATTAACCAGTTATGTGTGAACTCAGAATTCCCCAATAATTAAATGGGTTCACTATATCTTTGTTGAAGAGATGTATGGCAGCATCTTTGTAGTCACAAATTAAGTATGAGTATGTATCAGTATGCCACCAATGGTGCCCTAAAGGCTTTCTGATACCTCCTCACCAGGAGGAATTGTTTAACCGATCTGCCCTTATGCACGTCAGGATCCATTATCCCTGCTCGGACCGATAGCACCTGCCAGCTACATCAGGGAAAGGTGAGGTGTTTTCATAAGGGGATGATGCACTCAGTAAAACTTCACGTTTCTCAAGAAATAACAGAGCGTACACCTCCTGTAATATGGGAGAGAGCCTGGGACACCCAAGAGGAGGATCCTGACCATGCTGCTAATTAGGAAACCTGAAGTCGCTGCAGTTTCAGCAAACCAGCCGGTCTTTGCCCCCAGACTCATGACAGCGCCCTGCAAATACAACTGGGAAGAGAATATTTCTCGTGTCATCATGAACATTAGCTCAGTGTTTGAAAAATAATACCCAGCAAATGGCAGATTATGCACCTGCTTTCAGGTTTTATCATTTACTATCTGTGGGCTTCTTTATGTCTGTATCTGAATCCTGCAAACATGCAGATAATACATATTGCACATGTGTACACCCACATGCGAGCAGAGCCAGGCAGATCCGCAGAGGCAGAGATTTGCATTCATTTCATCATATTCATTTAATTTTCCTTAGTTTACTGGAGAAAACAAGGTTTTTTGCTAATGGAACTGCAGTTATACTTAGCGAAAATGAAGTTATCTTTCTCATCTTTATCAGCGCATATAATGGAGCAATTTCAGTAATGCGCGTGTCGGCGGATCGTCGGTGCTGGTACATCCTTCAGAAAGAATACAAACAGACTTCACTGACCCTGGAGTGCTGAGAGTAACGTGAAACTTACTCTGACTTGTAAACTGAGCAGACATGACATGGAGGTCAGAGAATAAGGGCATATATGCATCTTTCAGCCCTTGTTTTGACAAAGTGACTTCTTTCTCCAGAGGGACATCTCTGCCATTTTTTTCCAGCATGTTTCACTTTTCACTGACTATTAATCCCAGTATGACTCAACTGCAAATTATGGTTCCCACCTATAAACTCATGGGAGTTAATTCTTATATTTTTTTCATCCTTTATTTGAGCACACAGAGTTAGCTCTCAGATCTAAAAAAATAAGGGTATGTAAAACAACAAATTGAGTTAAAATCAAATGTGACAAGTTATAAATAGTAGGACAGAGTATTATTAAAATTTACATTCATTAATGGAAAGTTGTTATTACTAGCAACTTTAAGAAACCAGGGTGGACAATAACTTTTTAAAAAATCTGTGCATTTTCTGATATCCTATTCCAGCTTTAGAAAGATAGCTTCCCTGTGTCTGATGTGGTCTAACATTTATATAGACAGCAGTTTTTAAAAGAGTTTTCAGAACTTTTTTAACTGGATTAATGCTAAATGTTAAATTATTCAGAATATTCTTATTTTTCTGAATGCATGGCTCCTGAAACATGTTTGATACAGGAGTGGATAGCATCCCAGCATAGAACACTTCAAAATAAAGTTATTGACACAGAAACTAGCATATTTATTTAGTGCAGTAGAACAACTGTGGATGTGGTTTAGCCTCTTTATCATATTACCTAAATGATAAAGCAAAATTACCATCTATCAATGCATATGATAAAGGGCACTGAAATTCTTATCCCTGGTTTGCAGATGGGAAAATAAGACATCTCAAAGATCACTGCAGACTTTTGCTGGAACCCACCCTTCCGAATCTCTTGTCAACTAGGCCATCGAATTTGAGAACAATGGTAGTGGCTGCTTGTGTGAATAAATGTGACAGGCTTGATTGTCTTTGTTGTGTAGGTTATTAGGTCAGTGATGCCAGTTCCAAGTTTGGAAAAAGCAAAATGTCAGGCTAGACCAGGAAACAGAGGAGCTAACTCCTCTTTTTTTTTACAACATTGAAGAGAAAATTGTAAGGTAGAAGGATTAATTCTTTTTCTAGTGTAATAACCAAACTCCATTTCAAGGCCAATTTGATGATCCAGACATGTGTTTTCCCTTGGTGTGACTCTTAAACAGACTTCAGGGTATAGAACAACAGTATTTTGTAGATTCTAATTATTGTCTGGTTTTTGTTTTTCTCAACAGAGCTACAGTGAACCTGTTGATGTCAAAGCCTCCCCACAACCTCAGATGATGAATTCAAAGCAGTCGGTGTTTCACGGGCCCACCCAGGCTCACTCTGCACTGTACCTCAGTTCCCACTACCACCAACAACCAGGAATGAATCCGCACATCACTGCCATGCATGCCAATATCCCCAGGAACATAGCACCCAAGCCCAACAACCAAATGCCAGTGACTGTTTCCATAGCAAACATGGCTGTGTCCCCACCGCCGCCCCTTCAGATCAGCCCCCCCCTGCACCAGCATCTCAACATCCAGCAACACCAGCCAATTTCAATGCAGCAGTCCATTGGAAACCAGCTACCCATGCAGGTCCAGTCTGCTTTACATTCACCTACGATGCAGCAAGTAAGTCTGAGCTTTCCAGTTGTCTGGGGAATTCATTTTTATTTTTTGGAAGGGGAGGGAAGTCACCCAGAAGTTGGAGGGAGGTTTAGAGCTATGGATTAGCTTTAATTTTGAAGAGTTCCAAAACCAACTTAGTATAGTCTGAGGGCTTAGTCTTTCTAAAGGCAAGAACAAATGAATGAGTTAGCCTCGATGGTGGGGAACTTCTGTAGAACTGTTGTGCTAGCAGTGATGTTCACCACATTCTTCTGAACACTATCCCTGTCTCGCCCTCAAATTCAGGAGGCATCCTTTAAATAGAAGTGTGTCTGTAGATCCATCTGCAAATCTGGGAGTACTCTGAAATACAAGTGAAATGTTAAGCCTTTGGGAGACACATATTTTATGAACAAAAGACAGGCATGTCTAGAAAAAGATATAATTGTAGCTTGTGCTGTTATCCTTGTGCTGACTGACATGAATCAGTCAGAGGGAACATGAAGCAACAGGTTTTGTTAAACATACGAGATTAAATGAACGTGATTATGTTAGTTGATGCTACATTTGTAACCTTGTTTTACTAGCTATACATGCCTTTTTTTTCTGGAAATAAGTTTGGGCTGTCCCCATTATCCCAAAATGGTGGCTTTTTTTTTTTTTTTTTTAATAATCTCAGTGTTTGACATCATTGATTCTCAGTGCACTTCCTAGGAATTCTGAATGAATGCAGGCCAACCATAGTATTGTGACTTTTGGGCCCAGGCCTATGGAGGGTTAAAGCAGATTAACTCTGCTGATTTCATGAGAGAAAATTTCCTTTTGTATTGGATGAAATCTCACTATCAGTAATAAGATCTTGCTTTACAAAGAAGCATTAGACTGAAATTTTTTTGATGGAGTTGCAAGAATCTACAGAATCTGTCCACACAAAACTTGTCAGTTCTGGTTGATAATACCTAGTCATGAACTTGCTGCATGTTTTGAATATCTCTATAAATTCACCTTTGCTAACAAGGCATTTGCATTTGCTTTCCAAGCTGGAAACATTTCATCTCAAGATTGGTCTTTAGAGATGGGTATATGTGAACACAAAACATTGCTTCTAGTTGGGAGAACAATTTAACAGGGAAAGAAATTTTCCAAAACAGGACCAAAAAAAAAAAAAAACCAAAAAAGAGTTGAAAGCATACCTCACTGAAAAATTTAGTTGTTCAGAGGGTAAACCAAGGTGTTCTCAGGATGATCTGGATTTTTTCAGTGACCTTGATCTTAGCCTCAAGAGTGATTTGGAGTAATCAGACAGGAAGGAAAGTTTGTAGTGTTTACAATTTTTTCCTAGTCCAGTTTATTTTTCACAATTGGAGTAAACAGACTTAACAGACATGATTACACAAATGTGGAGTCTTTTACTGTCATGTATTCCTGAAGGTTTTCCTATTATTTAGAAACCCAGTGTCCTGCTGTGAGTGTCCTGGGAGAGCCTATGATCAAGTGTCAGAGAAACTCAAGAGTTAACCTCAAGCCTGGGGCAGCTAGAATTAGCTAGGGGAGGTCCTAAACATATGAGCCAGAAGGTCTGGAGATCCTGTCTGATGCAGTTCTGGTTGAACCTGAAGGCTCAGAGCAGTGAGAGACAAAGCAGTGGACAGAGGCTCAGTGCAAAAGCCTGGTTCATTTACCAAACATGAAAAACAACATCTGTGACAGCAGCCTGTTGAGACTGTATAGTTGCATTTCAGTGAGGTTTTATTGCAGAGTGATTCTGTCTTCCAAATTCAGATTGGTTGCCAAGTTCAGTGTCATTTGTACATTACTTGTTCAATGCAGAGCTACAGAAGATCAAACCCCTTATGTCTTTTCCAGAATCATTGATAGGCATAATTTATTGAACAGATTTGAAAATCTGGCTTTATTAAATTAATAGTATAGTAGGGGCTAGCAAAAGATGTAATGCAGATGTTAGATACTTAGATATGTATACATACAAGATCATCATTATGGTATGAATCCAAAGAATGAGATGTTACAGCAAACCACTGCATACTGCAAAAAAGTAATATAATATGAATCTTCTGATGTTTTATTTTACCAAGTTGTACGCTTGTAGCATATGGGGGGTGTGTGTCAATGGCTTGAGAGTACTTTCACTCATCTGTGAGAAGTGTGGCATGCAGCTGAGTTATTTCTAGCTTGAGAGAAAACACAGGGCACTAGGTTATAGAAAACAGGTGTCTAGAAGTCAATATGTAGACCTGTACCATGATGAGTTTTTTTCTTTACAAAGTACAAGTACAGTAAAGTAAAAAATGCTGTGCTTCTGAGTTCCTGCTCTCCATTGTTAAACTTAGGAAAGGTTAGCTTAAATACTTTTACCAACTCATATTCCTTTGTCAGAAAAGCTGATGCTTATAATGAAGATACCATGGTGAGATATTTCTGAGCTTCACTCAAGGTGACAGGTGCTTATTACCTGTTGAAATGCTATACTGCCAATCTTAACTACATTTCTCTTTAAGTACTGTGGAACATCTACAAACTAGTATGTATTTCTTATGTTCCTACTTTCAAAGTAATGCAACTTTTGAGCTCTGGAAAATCTATGTAATTTCACTTTAGAATTATTTTTTTTTTTTGGCACACAGCAGTTTACAAAGTTTGTGAATTGAGTTTAAATATAGAATTCATTTATTTTAAAGACTGATGCTGGCACAGACAAAGTAAAAAGTGTGTTAAATTTTAGGGCAACAGGTGTACTATCACAACCATGATTTGCCGTGCCAGAGCAGAACAGTGGTAACTTGTCTAACCTTGCAAATAGCAAGAAGTTAAGAAACCATGACCTGAAAATAAAGGCCACCTTCTGACTCAGTTGTCAAGGGACTCTGCTCTCCCCTCTGCTAAAAACTGAGCAAACACTTTGCTAATCATAGACTGTGTTACGGAGGAAAAGACATAGTAGGGAAAAAAGCAAGCCCTCCAAACAATCACAGCAGTACCGTCAACAGCAATGAGGACAAAGAAGAGGCATAGCACCACCCTGAATGTCTGGCGTGTGGTGAGGAGGGAAGGAGGAGTCTGGATATGAGGTTCAGTCCCCAGCAGCATGGCACAGACCACTCCACCCCATTAAAGGACAGCCAAGAAGAATGTGCGTAGTCTGATAAAACAGAAGCGATAGTTGCATATTTCATTCAACATTTTTTTTTTTTTCAGTTCCTCTTCCCTCAGCTGTCTGATTTCTTTCTTGCTAAAGGTGTGGCCAATCTAATTCTTCCAAAGGCTTCAAGGCCAGGCTGGATGAGGCTTTGAGCAACCTGGTCTAGTGGAAGGTGTCCCTGCCCATGGCAGGGGGTTGGGACTAGATGGTCTTTAAGGTTCCTTCCAACCCAAACCCTTCCATGATTGTATGATGAGACGTTTTCCTTTTTGGAAGCCTCACTACTGCTCATACCAAACAGGCTAATACACTTTAAGAAGAAATGAGGTGAATTTTCTTATGTCACACTGCAGCATGCAGCCTAATAGGCAAGAGAGGGGTGAGTCTGTCAACAGCTTCCTAGCAGTCTTCTAGTGCTGGCGTCCACAGGCTCACCTGGCTGGACACCACCACTGCAGACAGACAGCTGTGCTGTAGATGTGTTGAAAGCAGCAGTCACAGCTCCCAGAGATGGTGGGTTCTGATTTCCCCCCCCCCCCCCC